>NC_086317.1:403710433-403940433 GCF_036172605.1 Pelobates fuscus
ATCCATTATCGGCATCACCTGTAAGATGGTGAGATCATGTTCGACATTTGCAAAGCAATATATATAAATCATTTATATAAAATGCCACTTAGACATACTAACCTCACGAGTGAATCAGTGTATTTAATGACCCAGTAGCCAAGATCCAATAGGTGTGCCAGCATCGGAGGCCTTGCTCTGGGATGACTGTTTGAGGATGATAGCAACATAAGTATCTCCAGGAAAGTCAACAAGCACAATGATTACAGACCATTTACCAGCGGATTGTATGGAATCACTAGCAGTACTTGAAGAGGTTCTACTCATCCTGTGGAAACAATGGCTAAACATGAGCAGTTCTACTCCCCGACGCTATTATTCCCAGTAATCCATTAGTATAGAAGTTTGCCATAAGCCAATGCCAATTCTGCTGTGTGCAGAGATAATTAATGAATCTAGGATCAGTTTTCTTAACTGTATCCTGGCGAATGTGAGCTGTTATGCTGTAACGTTTGATGTCTGAAAGGATCCAGATCCCAGGAATCCTAGAACACAAATCAACCTCTGCAGACCTGTAAGACTAGTGGGAGAAATACTAATAGGCTCATTTCCATCCTTGATATTAGTGGAGAATGATGGGGGCAAGAACCTCACACAAACAGACACAAAATAAAAAGTGAGAAGCAATACTCAGTGGAAAAATAATAACATTTATCATAAAACGTTAACTTTTAAAAGTTTAGTTAGCACAAATGGAATACATATCTGGTGTCTGAGCAGATCCACACTTGAGTCTCAGAAAGCCACCACCATGCTTTTTTCGATATCACAAACTTCTTCATGGGTGTATCATGCTGCTGTCCCAACCCTCATGTTAAACCCAAACTGGATAAGGGAATAACCAGCTCCCTAACCATTAACAACCCAAAAATCAAAATAATAAAAAATAAAGTATAAATCAATATGCCCATCCTAACACCACATAAAAATAGATTAGATTGGAATAGATATTACATAAAAAGGAATATATACATAATTACTGCAAACATGAATTTTTTATATAGATATAATCACAGACTTCCCGATGCAACTAAATGAGAAACCTTTACATGTCAGGGGCTCCTGGCAATTTCTGCCTTTTGAGTTTAGCTCCACTGAGTTAAGCAACCAGGAAGTAACAGGACAAACTGTCTGATTAACAGCCAGGGGGGTGTAACAAAGTTAATTTATAAAAGTACCAATTTCTATTGAAATCCATACGTTTTGTAGAATGGAAAAAAAAGGGGATACACTCTTCACATATAAAGATCTTCAGCAAGCTAAAGTGCTTAAGGTTTTTAGAGTATTCATTTAATCAGCTTGTATGTGTGACAGTATATTAAAAAAACAATCTTTCATTCATAAGGTGGAAAATAATATTTTGTATTAATATAAAGTGTAATAGTTGAAGGGGTCAATTCTTTTAAACGTGTCCTATTAACACTTATGCACTTTGTAGTCTTGAAAATGGAATGCATACCTTTGTCACTGGTAGTTATACGCTGCCTTTTGTGCCTGGTCTAAGAAGGCTACAGCTATTTATACAAAATATGTATCAAGCTAAAATACATACCGGCATGTAGTTTTAATGTGATTTCCCTATAGATCTTTTAAAAAAAAAAAATAGGATCTGAAAATTTTTTTTAAACAAAGTGCATTAATCATGCTGTGTTTAAATGTATACATGTCACTACATGTATTTCACTGTTTATTCATGAATAATTCACATTCACAAGTTCTTGCTTCTATGATCTCTATGAAGATCAGAAAAATTACCTAGATGTTTGATTAAGAAGCCCTTTTCTATTGCCGTTTTATTTACTTGTTAACCCTTTACAGATAGATTGGGGGGATCATCACTTTCAGAGTCTATATGTACCTTTCACATTGTCATATTTCAGACATTTAAACACAGAAGCAAAAATACAATTGCATTACCATTGAACTGTTACTATTTTATATAGTATTTTGACATTTATTTTCAGATTTTCGTAGCTGGTCTTTCTCTTAAAACTCAGAGATTTATTGTTATTGCTCAACCTCATCAACCTGTAGTCCCTGTAACATTTTTAAATTGTTTAATTTATAGTAAAATTTCTTCCATTATAATATTGTAAAGCGCTACGAAGTAAGATGGCGATAGATAAATGCCGATAATAATAATAATAACATGCAAAGACACAATAAATCTTTCTAGTTTAATTGAGTAAATTGGTGATAAGCTTTGTGTTCTGTAACATATACAACATTAAATATTTTGCCATAATATTTTTTGCACTCTCCAAACCAACCTAAAACTGTGATTGCATTATCTGGAAAGCAATAAAAATGTCAGATAACATAATCACTAAGTAAAAAACTGAAATCTAGTTGAATGTTTCCAGCTATGAAATGTTGAATATGTTTATGAGCAAATTACACGTCAGTTTAATAGCCTGAAAATTATCAATGAATGAAAGTTAAAAGTGCTGCTGTTAAGAAAATAGGCATGATTTAATCGCATACATTATTTGTGGTTTTATAAATTTATGTATTTTTCAATTAGGTATGCCGGGAAATGGAAGATGCATTCATATCACTTTATCAAGAATTTCAGGTATTACAATCTGTATGTAAAAAGCAGGCCGAACTGATTGAGAAATTGCTATCAAAAAAGGGAATTGCAAGTGGTAAGTAAAATTAAGCCTTCAGCAGATATTGTCAATGAACCGTAACACTGAGAGTAAATATTTCTTGGAATTATTTCCTTCACTTTCAGAATCAAGTATAAATTTTTTATTTTATATATATATATATATTGCAGAATCAAATTTATTCCATAATGCCTAACATAATACCTCTTATTTATTCTTTAAGATTGTTTATGGTTACCAGCATATAGAGGAACACATTTCTCTGCTAGAAGCCACTAATCATTCATTTAATCAGCTTGTATGTGTGGGGCACCACCCCTCTCCTGTTCTGCGTAGGAGCACCGGGTGTCACGTGACTACCCGGCGCTCAGTCTGACACTGCACACCACCAGAGACTGAGAGGTCCCCCTCTCCTGCTATTTTAGGTGAGAAACAGCAGGGAGGGGGGCCATCTATCAATAGGGAAGAGCAGAGCCTGCGAGAGAAACAGCTGCCTGTCAGAGCAAGAGGAGGTAGGTATGAATGGAAGGGTTAGGAGGGAGACATGGGTGGGAGAGATAGGAATGGAAGGAGGTAGGGAGATATGAATTAGAAATGAAGGGTTAGGGAGGTAGATTTGGATGGAATGGGTAGGGGGAGAGATATGGAACGGATGGAGACATGGGAGAGAGATATGGAAGCGGGGATAGATGTAGGGGGAGAGATATGGAAGGGAGACAGAGATGTGGGGGAGAAATATGGAAGAGAGGGAGAGATGTGGAGGGAGAGATATGGAAGGGAGGGAGAGATGTGGGGGGAGAAATATGGAGGAGAGGGAGAGATGTGGAGGGAGAGATATGGAAGGGAGGGAGAGATGTGGGGGGAGAGATATGGAAGGGAGGGAGATATGTGGGGGGGAACTATAGAAGGGGAGAGATATGTAAGGGAGGGAGAGATGTGGGGGAGCGATATGTAAGGGAGGGAGAGATGTGGGGGAGCGATATGGAAGGGAGGGAGAGATGTGGGGGAGCGATATGTAAGGGAGGGAGAGATGTGGGGGAGCGATATGGAAGGGAGGGAGAGATGTGGGGGAGAGATATGGAAAGGAGGGAGAGATGTGGGGAGCGATATGGAAGGAAGGGAGAGATGTGGGGGAGCGATATGGAAGGGAGGGAGAGATGTGGGGGAGAGATATGGAAGGGAGCGAGAGATGTGGGGGAGAGATAAGGAAGGGAGGGAAGTGTGTATGTCATTAATAAAGTGTGTGTAAGTGGTGCAGTGTGTGCCTATAGGTGATCTATTGTGTGCGTAGGGGTTCTAGTGTGTGTGGAGAACCCAGAGTGTGCGTAGGAGATTTAGTGTGTGTGTGTGTGTTTGTGTAGAAGATCCATAGTTATGTACGGGATCTAGGGTGTGTGTATAAGGGATGTTGTGTGTGTCTAGAATGTAATGTGTGTAAGGGATGCATTGGGTGTAAGGGATGCACTGGGTGTGAAGGGTGCACTGTGTGTTAGGGGTGCAGGGTGTGTAGTGTGTGTGTGTGTGTGTGTGTATGTGTGTGTGTGTGAAGGATGCAGTGTGTGTGTGAAGGGTGCAGTGTGTGTGAGGGGTGCAGTGTGTGTGCGAGAAGTGTGTGTGTGGGTGCACTGTGTGTGAAGGTTGCACTGAGTGTGTGAAGGATGCACTGTATGTGTGGAGGGTGCACTGTGTGTGAGGGGTGCAGGGTGTGTGTGTGTGTGTGAGTGAGGGTTGCAGTATGTGTGTGAAGGGTGCACTGTGTGTTTGGGGTGCTGTGTGGTGTTTGGGGAGCAGTGTGTGTGTGTTTGGGGTGCACTGTGTGTTTGGGGTGCACTGTGTGTTTGGGGTGCTCTGTGGTATTTGGGGTGCTGTGTGGTGTTTGAGGTGCTCTGTGGTGTTTTGGGTGCAGAGTGTGTATGTGTGTGGTGTACTGTGTATTTGGGGTGCTCTCTGGTGTTTGGGGTGTAGTGTGTGTGTGTGAGGGATGCAGCGTGGTGTGAGGGATACAGTGTGGTGTTTGGGGTGTAGTGTGTGTGTGTGTGAGGGATGCAGTGTGGTGTTTGGGGTGTAGTGTGATGTTTGGGGTGCTGTGGGGTAAGAATAAAAAACTTATATATGTGTATTTTCCTCTCTCCCTCCCTCCCCCGGATGCATCTCAGTGCCTGTGGGCCCATGAAGGCACACAGCAGGGCCGACACTCTGATAGCGCTGGTTCTGCATGGGCCAGCAGGGGAGATACACTGATCTCCCCTGTCGGACTCGGCCCGATGGCCAGTCCGGGCCTGATGATGACTGCCAGGTGCAAAGGACAGACCTTTTGGTGACAACTGGTGACAAGTCACTAAGATGGAGGCACCAAGTTGTGAATTTCTACATGAATTGTATTTTTTTTTAAAAATCCCTGGAAGTGACAGTTTTCCTTTAATTCTTTGTTATATTCTTCACTCCTTGCAGATATCTAGTTTAAATTTATGTAATATCAGTTTTGTACTCTGAAATTTCTTCCTACAGAAATGCCTTTTTCTAAGCCAGTCCAGTGCAGTGATCTAGGAGACCCAGCTTGCACAGAGAGTCCTTTTTTCCGGCTACACGGAATTGAAAATCCCTATGTAGAGTCTTCAAAACCAAAAACTGATGAGATTCCTAATACTTCCAAAGAGCCTGAAGAAGATCCCAGCGTCTTGTTAGATTTTGATGTTCACTTCCCTCCAAACACAGAACAGTACAGTTTCCTAGCCAGCGAAAATGAAAAAGTAGAATTTGCTGTAGGCTCTTCCAAATCACAACACAACACTGATAAAAGGAGCAGCACCACTGACATTGAATTATTTATCAAAAACTACACACCGCAATTTCAGAATGCAAATGGCAGTGGAGACAAACTAATTGGTGATTCTGTAGCAGGTGGTCTTGATTTTTTAATTCCACCAAAAGCAGATCAGACCTTCAATCTCTCAAACTTCTATGAAGATCTATGTTACCTCCAGTCAAAGGATATTTCATTTGGAGAATGCACAGAACCAGAGAACAAGCATCCAATTGGAATTAGAGGACCAGCTCAGGTATGGATACATTTATTGTTCTTCTGTAAATTAATTTACATAGTTTATTCTGTATGTAATGGTTATGTTTCTCCTTCTGTAGTAAGTTGTGATTACACATCAATACATAGGACCAAAATAAAATGTATCTTGTGTTTCTCTACATAATCAATACATGTCTAAAGCAAACTATATATGGAGCATTCATAGAATACTGGAGGCTCTATGACTATGGATAACAAATAACCTGAATGAATCTCTGAATTTACAGAGAACGTCTAATACATGTAGAATCACATATTGCCCATAGAAGAGGTAAGGCCACTAGGATGTGAAATAAATAAATAGTAATACAAATAAATAATGAGAGTGAGAGATAGAGAACTGTAAATACTTGCCCCAACCCAGCACACCCTCTGCTTGATTCCTCTTACTAAAATATTCAATCTCTCCCTCTCTTCTGGCGTATTTCCTTCACGCTTTAAGCACACAACCATAACCCCAATTCTAAAAATGCCAAACCTTGACCATAACTCCCTAACAAACGACTGCCCTATCTCGCTACTACCGTTTGCCTCCAAGATCCTTAAGAGAGTTGTGTACGCTAGATTAACAGACTTCCTTGAATTCAACTCTCTGCTCAACAAGCTTCAGTCTGGATTTACACGCCCGTCACTCTGCCAAAACTGCCATGACAAAAGTGATTTAATTGCTGCTAAATCCAGTGGTCGCTTCTTGGTAAACTCATCAGCTCTTTTGGCTTCCAAAATAATTTCTGCGGATGACATGCAAATCTATTTGTCCTCTCCTGTTCTCTTGTTGTCCCTCTGATTTGTGTCTCTGACTGCATTTCCAACTGGATGACTGATCCTTTTCCTAAACTTAACCTGTCCGAAACAGAGCTTCTCATCTTTCCTCCCTCATGTGTTGCTACTACCTCCAAGTCAATGGCACTACCATCATATCTACCTCACAGGCTCGCTGCCTAGGTGTTCTCTTTGACTCCAATCTCTCCTTCACCCCTCAAGTCCAGTCACTTGCCAAATCCTGCCACTTTATATCTCAAAAACATAGCCAGCATCTGCTGCTATCTATACGCTCTGCATCTGCTGCTATCATACTCGCACCTCTGATGCCCACATTCAGGATTTCTCTTGGGCTGCACTGTTCCTATGGACTCCCTTCTCTGCTCTCACCTCTCACCACCCCACTCACCACCTAGTCTAAGTTCCTTCAAAAGATCATTAAATACTAATTTTCTTTGTCACTAGCTTCCCCTCCATGCATCTTGGTAACCCATCCTGCTTCCTCTCCTACAACTGTGTTATCCAATAAACTAAACCTTCACTGTAAACTATTCCAGTAACCTACTTTTTTCAAGTATATGTAATACATCCTACCCTTACCTCTTGTGCCACCTTACCCCACTCCATCTAGAATGGAAGCTCATTTGAACATGGCTCTCAACACCCTCTGTTCCTGTGCATTCAGCACATCTTGTTGCAATGACATGTCTGTAAGTTCACCCATTGTACAGCGCAACGGAATTTGTTGGCTCTTCACAAATAATAATCATAATAATAATGTAAAATAAATACAAACAGTTAAAGTGGCAGAGAAATAGGGATGTTTGTAGGGGAGTGGAGTCTGGTTTTAGACAATCATCCTTATAGCAGTTTTTGTAAAAAAACATTTGATTAATGAAATGGAAAAAATCTAAAGTAATATTAAGGAAGTACCCCCATCTATGTGCAGCCTGCCTTTTGGTGTATTTATTCCAGGTTCTTTTTTGTGTTTTTTTGTGACTTTCTATTTATCTTGTATATCTTAGCATTATGCTTGAAAGAGATTTTTAATGTTCATAAATAGGAAAAAATGTTTAGTTTTAC
Source organism: Pelobates fuscus (assembly GCF_036172605.1). NCBI lineage: Eukaryota > Metazoa > Chordata > Amphibia > Anura > Pelobatidae > Pelobates > Pelobates fuscus. Next base: position 403,718,012 of record NC_086317.1, read on the forward strand.
CCTTTATTAGGTGTCAGCATTATTTGCAGGCTGCACAGTTTGAATACCTATATATATATATATATATATATATATATATATATATATATATATATATGTGTGACATATATATATATATATATATATATATATATATATAATTAGATGCCAAAATACCAGAGTGTTGCAGTATGCAATTATACCCTTTTTATTGGTATCATGTATATATATAATGATAAAATTAAAACAATTGAATCAGACTTTAAACTAATAGTGCTATTACAAACAACAACAAAAAAGACAGAAATAAGGCATTAGATACAGTTTAATCTGTATTTGTCAGTTAATGATTTTGATACTGAAGACAGATTTTACAAATTATTTGTAATTGGGATTTCTATCAGTTTTCATGTAATTATTTAGAGTACATTAAGTGAATACACTTGTGCAGCTTAATGTGTTAAAAAAAAAAGGGTATGGTAATTATAACGGAGCTCCCAGTACCTCGACTGGGTACCTCCACCAAAGGACCGCTTCCTAGCTGGAACAGGGACAAACCGCAGCACTTCTGCCCACCGTCGCCGTGGCTTGAATGGGGTCCTGGAACCGCTCCCTCCTCGAGCCGAATGGGGCATTCGTCTACACAGCCCCAGGCACTGGACGACACTCAGTCCTGGGAGCTCTGGTCCTTACAATGACTTTCCCCTTTGAATCCTCCACACTGGAACAGTGATTAAAGAATAGCCTTTTCTCCTCCCAGTAACCAGACGACACATAGTTCTGGGAGTACAAGCTGGAATGTTTTAATCTGACCAGGTGGCCTGCTTTTATACAATTTCAGACAATTTCAGACACAGTTAAGCACACCACTGACACTCCCACACAAACAGGATAATCCCTCTCCTGGACCTAAGAGGGGACTAGTTACAAGTTACAAACTCTTCCTCTGTGCCTGAGAGATAATTGAGTCAGGAACTAAACTAACTCAATTATCTCCAGGCACAGAAAAACATACAATTTACAAAACCCCAAAAATATATTTTAAACAAATAAAAACCCCCACAAAAGTTCCATCCCCTGATAGCCCCGATCTGGGTGACCAACATATCCAAAAATCACCCAATGATTAACCCGGTTCAGGGGTGAAAAATGTTCATGCAAGTCATAACCGACCGTGCACATGGTCCTATGCCCAAAACAGTTTAATGAAATCAGTGCTAACGGTCGGTCAAGTTCGGTAGTCTTTTACAGGTTTTCCTGCAAGGCCCATAGTCTGTGGGCCGGAGGCTGGCAAGCAGGCTCCTCCAGGAGCTCGTGGCAAACTGACATGGGAAGGGGAGTTTGTCACAGTAATGAATGTGAAAAAGTGACTTTGTGTTTTTTTTTTTTAAAGTTTTTTAGTAACAAATTAAAGGGACACTGTAGGCACCCAGACCACTTCAGTTTATTGAAGTGCTCTGGGTGCAGTGTCCCTTTTGCACTTAGTGCTGCAATGTAAAACATTGTAGTTCCAGAGAATCTGCAATGTTTACATTGCAGCACTAAGTCTGCTTCCAGTGGCACTAGAGGGCTTCCTGAATTGAAACAGACCTTTGCTGGACGTCCTCACATCCTCACATTCTGCATTCTGCATGAGGACACCCAGCGTCAAATTGTTTTCCTCATAGGAAAGCATTGATTCAATGCTATCCTTTGGGAAGGTATAATCCGCGCATTTGCCATGCATGCGCATTAGCGCCAGCTTGTCACGGGACGTTAGACATCGGCGCTGGGATCAGGTAAATAAATGAAATGTTTTTATCCCTTTATTTACCAGGGTGGGGTGGTGCAAGGGAGGGGGAGACAGGGGGAGCTATAGTGCCAGGAATACAGCTTTGTATTCCTGGTACCATAGTATCCCTTTAAATGTAGTCTGAACTTCAGAGAACATATTCACAATCCTATCAGTGAATGTAGTGAACAATGACATATAGGGCATAATAGCAACATTTTACATAAATTTACAATAGACGGAGATGATATTCCTACTTTACTACTTTGAATTTAATATTGAGTCATTTTTTGACTCGGTTCAAATCATTATATAGTGAATATTAACACTTACAGGCTTAGTCACTACAGTGAGAATCCAAAGTGAATGCAAAGTGAATTTCAAATGTAAGGTCAAAGTAGATGAACTGGCAGCATAGCTGACATGGATAAATGTTCAGGTTCTGATATTTTGGCGTTACATTTGATATTCTCTTTGAATTCTCACTTTAGTGAATAACTCAACTGGTAGTTTCTAGTCGGTGATGAAGAAACTGTGACGTTTCAGCACTGTAAAATAAAAATGGGTGGTGCACTGAATTATTTATCACACATTTCAGCCAATCGGGAAAACAGACATAGACATTTTTCCTCTTTCCTATTAATTTTAGAAAAAAATATTATACATTTTTCTCTCATATTCTCTACTTGAATTTTGGAGACCAAATTTTGAAAGCGTTTTTTTTCTAAGAAACCTTAAATTAAGAAATATTTTGTTGAAATAATTAGCAAAAATGACTAGAGGGAAACACTAATTTCTTAATCTGGTGACACATGGACAAATTAATTCCACGCAGATCATTCTTGACAGAAATAGGCCAAGTAAATGTGATTTGCAAGGTACTTAAATACTTAAGCTGCACTTCAGCAATCCACTTTCTATGAATTATCTCCATACCTCTGATTCCCAAAAATGTGTGTTTCGGCCCTCTATCAGTATGTCCTTTCTATAGAGTATTTTAAAAGTTTTAACTTACTGAGATTCACTACTGGTGTTCTTGATCCTCGAAATTTCACATTAAACTCTAACCCACCTAGTTCTTGGAAAACATCAAAACTATAGCAATAATAACAACTGTTCTACTGCAAATTCAAGGATTAAAGGACCACTCTAGTGCCAGGAAAGCATACTCGTTTTCCTGGCACTAGAGTGCCCTGAGGGTGCCCCCACCCTCAGGGACCCACTCCCGCCCGGCTCTGGAAAGGGGAAAAGGGTTAAAACTTACCTTTTTCCAGCGCTGGGCGGGGAGCTCTCCTCCTCCTCTCCGCCTCCGTTCCTCCCCGTCGGCTGAATGCGCACGCGCGGCAAGAGCTGCGCGCGCATTCAGCCGGTCACATAGGAAAGCATTCATAATGCTTTCCTATGGACGCTTGCGTGCTCTCACTGTGATTTTCACAGTGAGAAGCACGCAAGCGCCTCTAGCGGCTGTCAGTGAGACAGCCACTAGAGGAAATAGGGGAAGGCTTAACTAATTGATAAACATAGCAGTTTCTCTGAAACTGCTATGTTTATAAAAAAATTAGTTAACCCTAGCTGGACCTGGCACCCAGACCACTTCATTAAGCTGAAGTGGACTGGGTGCCTAGAGTGGTCCTTTAAGTATTCTTTCAAGATAGCGCGGTCTGAACACCCAAAATATATTTCATCATGTTTTGTCAGTTACATGACCTACACCGCTCACATAATTAGAGCAAAACTAGGGAGATGCTTTTTCACATATCCCTACATCCTCAACTTCAAACATTTGTGTAATGCTGTATGCTAAAATGGTAATCAATTTTCACATAATATATGTATTGGCCATGAAAGAAGGAGCAATATATACCATTAGTGTGGCTAGCATAGAGATAAAGAAATAAAGAACCCCAAAAATGGTCAGTATAGTCAAGAAACAAGCCAATGTCAGAGAATGGAAAATAACTATGACCCCAATACAAGTCATGGTCAAATTAGCCAGAAAGGTAGTCATACAATGTCAGAGCAAAAATTACATTAATATGCAAAAGCAAGCTAGTGGGCCATAATGAGACATCAGAAAAAGGCAAGGGAGAAATAGAGTGTGCAAAATCTAGAGGCCCACCAAAAGTAAACTCTTTGATCAGGACCCTGAAGACAGATTTTACAAAGAGTGGTCTTCTCCACCCAAGATAATGTCTCTGGATCTCTGCAGTGATAAATACAAACATCATGAACTCATTAACACCTTAAGGATGGAGGTAATCGTCCACAATCTGAACCAAAACAAAACCTTGAATTTGAGATATAGGTTTCTTCCACTGTAATTTAACGCCTTAAGGACCAGACTGTTTTTCAATTTTCTTACCGTTAAGGACCAGGTCTCTTTTTACATTTCTGCAGTGTTTGTGTTTAGCTGTAATTTTCCTCTTACTCATTTACTGTACCCACACATATTATATACCGTTTTTCTCGTTATTAAATGGTCTTTCGAACGATACCATTATTTTCATCATATCATATAATTTACTATAACATTTTTATAAAATATGATGATTTTTTTTTAAAATACATACTTTTTTGAACTTTGACCCTCAAAATCTGTTATGCATCTACAACTTCCAAAAAACACCCACGCTAAATAGTTTCTGAATTTTGTCCTGAGTTTAGAAATACCCAATGTTGACATGTTCTTAGCTTTTTTTGGAAAGTTATAGGGCTATAAGTACAAGTAGCACTTTGCCATTTCCAAACCATTTTTTTCAAAATTAACGCAAGTTACATTGTAACACTGATATCTGTCAGCAATACCTGAATAACCCTTCACATGTATATATTTTTTATAAGAAGACAACCTAATGTATTAAACTTCGGGTATTTTGACTCTTTTTGTGCTCTTTTTATGCAACCATTTTACCAATCTATGCCAAATTAAAAAATAAATTATAATTGGTGATTTTTTTGACACACATAGCAATTTAAGAATAGATGTACTGAAAACTTTAAGGGTTATTGCCAAAGAACACCCCAATATGTGTTCAGCAACATCTCCTGAGTACAGTGATACCACCCATGTATAGGTGTGTCGGGTTCTCTGGGGACTAAAATACCTTATTTGGAGGGCGTGCATTCCAGTTTTCCAATTTGGTCATCAGGCACCCATGTCCCATTTGGGACATTTTTGAAGCCGGCCAATGTAATTTACCCCCATCAAACCATATCTTTTTGACAAGTAGACACCCTAGGGTATTTCAAATGGTGGTATTTTAACACTTTCCATGCACTAATTCTACCACCAGCCTTTGTCAAACTTTTGGGATGTCATTTTTTTGTGTTATTTTTCACACACATTGTACTTTAGGCATGGATTCTCAGTTCCTGTTATGTGTTACTGACAAAACTCCCCAATATGTTTTCAGCAACATCTAGAATCAAGAATAGTTCTACTTCATCTGGATTAACCGCTTAAGTTCTCTTGCTGAGAAAGAATGTTATATTTATTTTTGGATTAACCATTAAGCAAGTAAGCTCCTCTCTTAAATTGTTTCATAAAGTGACATACCATATTATTTAGGATTCTACAATTGTGTTCCAAAGCCTTTATTTTTTAAGTATTATACAAACAAACTGGTTTAGTTCATTGACCATTTAGTTTGTTTTGTGATTCATCCATGTATCATATCGGAGTTTAGAATTTCGGCTGAATCGCCGATCTGTGCGATTCTGGTCTAGTACCTTCCTGCTTTATGTAGTACTATCCGTACGGTATCTGCTTATCTCAAGAAACAATTTCTTTCTGTATCTAATCTGTATGCTAGCTAACAATAGCGCACTTTAGAGGTTATGGTTCAGGAATGCCCTGGTGTAAGTATCTGTGGCCCGCTGGAAGACCTCCTTACCATTCTTTTCAGCAATGAGAGCTAGAAGCTCTCTATTTTTTTAAACTGTACAATAAGTTATTCTTATGATCATCCTGATATTCGAGCATTGTCAAACGATACACACATATCCTCATCACGTGGTGAAAATTGACTTTCAAAATAGGAAAGTCATAAAGTCGGGGAGCACCTTAACCCCTTAAGGACCAAACTTCTGGAATAAAAGGGAATCATGACATGTCACACATGTCATGTGTCCTTAAGGGGTTAAAGGAACATCACTTGACATTTTCTTTTAAAAACCAGTAAGCAAACACTTTTAAACAAATATACAAACAAACAAACAAAATCTTTAAAAGTATGGAATAAACATTTTGAAACGTACTGTAAACTTTGTCAGGTAGCATTGTTAGGCATGCCTTTTAAGCTAGGGAATTGTATTCAGCAACCCCGTTCTCTCTTACCATCCCACTAATCTAGTCCAGACCCATCCACTAATGATATAAACAATACATAATTGTGTAGCAGCAGCAAGCTCCTCATTCTTCATGCTCTGCATTAATCACACTGATCCACTATTAGGTGAAGAGATCTTCCAACTGCATTTGTGTAAGATATGCCCAAGCACTATGACACAATTTGCAGCATTCCTAAGGATAGGACACCAGGGGCGGGCTGGGCCGGGGGGCAGGGAGGCAATTGCCCCCCAGGCCGCCCGAAATTCCTTTAGGACCGGCCGCGGCGGGCCGGCCCTTTAAATGCTGCAGCCGCCGAGCACTCTGTAAAGAGCGCTCAGACGGCTGCAGCAGCTTTTCCCTCCCTCCCTCCCCTCCCCTCCCCTCCCCTGTAGGTGGCCGAGCTGCACTCCGTCCGCGGTGCCCGGCCGGAGTGATAGGAAGGTGCACACTGAGTGTGCACTTCCTGTCAGTCCGGCCGGGTACAGGAAACAGAAACTCCTGTTCCGCGCGGAACAGGAGTTTCTGTTTCCTGTACCCGGCCGGACTGACAGGAAGGTGCACACTGAGCACCTTCCTATCACTCCGGCCGGGCACCGCGGACGGAGTGCAGCTCGGCCACCTACAGGGGAGGGGGTAAGAAGGGGGGGGGGTGAGTAAGAAGAGGGGAGGGGGGTGAGTAAGAAGAGGGGAGGGGGGGAGTAAGAAGAGGGGAGGAGGGAGAGAGTAAGGGGAGGGGAGGGGGGGAGAGTAAGAAGAGGGGAGGGGGGAGAGTAAGAAGAGGGGAGGGGGGAGAGAGTAAGAAGAGGGGAGGGGGAGAGTAAGAAGAGGGGAGGGGGGGAGAGTAAAAAGAGGGGAGGGGGAGAGAGTAAGAAGAGGGGAGGGGGGAGAGTAAGAAGAGGGGAGGGGGTAGAGAGTAAGAAGAGGGGAGGGGGGAGAGTAAGAAGAGGGGAGGGGGGGAGAGTAAGAAGAGGGGAGGGGGGAGAGTAAGAAGAGGGGGGAAGAGTAAGAAGAGGGGAGGGGGGAGAGTAAGAAGAGGGGAGGGGGGAGAGTAAGAAGAGGGGAGGGGGGGAGAGTAAGAAGAGGGGAGGGGGGAGAGTAAGAAGAGGGGAGGGGGGAGAGTAAGAAGAGGGGAGGGGGTAGAGTAAGAAGCGGGGAGGGGGTAGAGTAAGAAGAGGGGAAGGGGGTAGAGTAAGAAGAGGGGAGGGGGGGAGAGTAAGAAGAGGGGAGGGGGGAGAGAGTAAGAAGAGGGGAGGGGGGAGAGTAAGAAGAGGGGAGGGGGGAGAGTAAGAAGAGGGAAGGGGGGAGAGTAAGAAGAGGGGAGGGGGGAGAGTAAGAAGGAGGGGGGAGTAAGAAGAGGGGAGGGGGGAGTAAGAAGAGGGGGGAGTAAGAGGGGAGGGGGGGAGTAAGAAGAGGGAAGAGAGGGAGTAAGAAGAGGGAAGAGAGGGAGTAAGAAGAGGGGAGGGGGGATAATAAGAGGGGGTTAAGAAGAAGGGGGAGTAAGAACAAGAGTGGGGAGTAATTAGAAGAAGGGGGTAAGAAGAAGAGGGGGGTAAGAAGAAGAGGGGGGAGTAAGAAGAAGAAGGGGGGTAAGAAGAAGAAGGGGGGGTAAGAAGAAGAAGGGGGTAAGAAGAAGAAGGGGGTAAGAAGAAGAATGGGGTAAGAAGAAGAAGGAAGGGGCAAGAAGAAGAAGGAGGGGTAAGAAGAAGAAGAGGGGGTAAGAAGAAGTAGGAGGGTTAAGAAGAAGAAGGGGGTAAGAAGAAGGGGGAGTAATACGAAGAAGGGGGTAAGAAGAACAAGGGGGGAGTAAGAAGAACACAGGGAGGAGGGGGGGTAAGAAGAACACAGGGGGGGTGAGAACACACAGAGGGAGGAGTGAGAAGAACACAGGGAGGGTGGAGGGGGGATGAGAAGAGCACAGGGAGGGTGGGTGAGTGTGAGAAGAGACCGCTAGGGGAGGGTGGGGGAGAGGAGAGACCACTAGGGGGCAGGGGAGAGCTCTAAGGGACAGAAGGGGCAGCTCTATAGGACAGGGGGCAAGACAGGGAGCTCTTTAACACTACGTGCACACACACACACACACACAATGCATCCCTATACATACACAGAAACAGAACATGCTTCCCTTACACACAGATAAACACACAATGCATCCATCACACACACACACAATGCAACCCTTACACACAAAGACAATGCATCATTTGCACACATACACAGAAACATACAATGCAAACCCTTACACACACATGCAAACACACACACTGTTTTTCTTACATACACACAGAAACACAATGCATCTCTTACACTCAATGCACACACATACAGACACACACCTTGCATCCCTTAAGCATACAAACACAGATTCACACAATGCATCCCTCACACACAACCAGAAACACATAATATATCCCTTATACACAAATACACACTGCTTCCACTACACACAAACACACTGCATCACCTGCACAAACTGGTATCCCTATACACTACATACCATAAGCACACATATTAGATAACACATAACACATCCCCTACACACTCCACTCCCTGTGAGCGAGCTCATGGGTGGGTGGAACATGTAAGTGGACTTATGAGTGGGCCTTATGGGCATACTCACCGTCAGGCACTGGGGCCCAGACCTTGAGCTGTGTAAGAGGCCCCCCAAAAATGGAGCTGCTTCCAATTCTCCCAGAACGTTGAATTTTGTGACCACAGTTGCAAACAGCCTCCAGAGGTCCTGTTCTACACCAGACCAGTGGAGCCAAATCATCATCCTCATCTAATTGTAAGTAGGCAATCTAGTATATTATTAGTGACACTAATCTATAATTTACCTCACATTAAAGGGACACTATAGCTTAATGAAGTGGTTCTGGTGTCTATAGCTGGTCCCTGCAGGCTTTTTAATGTAAACACACACTGTGTGCAGCACTGGCGTTAGTTCATATGGCAGGGGCATTGTGATGTCACATGGGGGGGGGGCGGCAAATTTATATTTTGTCTAGGGCGGCAAAAATCCTTGCACCGGCTCTGATCCTGGGCAGGTGCACCAGTCTACTGGTGACCCACAGGAGGGTAGTGCACTGATTGCACTGCACTCTCCTCCTGCCCAGACCCGTCTTGACCGCAGTGCAAGTGCCCTCTGCCCCTAATTTACAGTGGCTCACACTCACAACAAGCAGTGCCTGGAGCCCTTTGCAGAGACGGAAACAAAGAGGTTCTGCGGCAGCTGGCCGTCCTGCAAGCATTACATTAAACAGCTGTTCCCCATGCAGCCACAGGTGGCGTTGTGCTGGGAGACTGTGATTACTCTTGACTTCCTCCCAGCCTACAGAGCAGCGCATGGGGGAGAGAGGAGGAGGCATGATTTAATCTTGAATAAATCCTCTAAGCAAACCTTTATAAATTTGGGGGGGATCAGCTCTGTTTCCACAGTTTATTGGTGTTTACTCTCATCTCTGTATTAATATTGAGGGATGTCTAAGTATTAACATCAGTGTGTGTCAGCAGGGCCAGCCGTTGGGGTGGGCAAGCTGTGCGGTCACGCAGGGTGCCATGACAACAGAGGCGCCCGGCGGCCAACACAGCTCACAAGTTGGGTACACCAGCATATTTAATTTAAACGATTCGCTGGTGGTCCACTGGTGCGCACCAGCAGTAGGTGCAGTCAGATCAGGGCCGTCTTTAGCGCGGGGCAAACGGGGCAGCTGCCCCGGGCCCAGTTGCTCCTGGGGGGCCCAGAGCAGCTGCTCCGTGGGCCCCGCGATTTGGGCAGCCCCCCTTGGACCCGGTGGTGCGGCTGCACAGAGCCGCACCATCCCGCATGCTAAAGAGGGCCCCCGGGTGGCCCATGCACTAAGGGCCACCCGGTGGACATGTGCCAGCAGGGGCCCAGTCGGGCGCTGTTACGCTTAAACAGCGTGACCGGGCCCCTTCCTGTTCGTCAGCCGGCTGGGAGGAAGTGAGTGCCGCGCGTCACTTCCTCCCACCGGAGATCAGAGCCGCACAGGAGGAGAAAGGCAGGGAGGAGGGGAGTTTAAGAGGAGAACTCCCAACTGCCTCAGCCTGCCACTGTTCTCCAGGGAAACCACCCTCCAGAAAAGGTAAGGGTGGTTGGAGGGTGGCTAAATGTATGTCAGTATGTTTGTGTGTGTATGTCTGTCTGTGTTTCAGTGTATCTGTGTGTGTATATCAGTATGTCTGTGTGTGTCAGTATGTCTGTGTGTGTGTCAATACTTCTGTCAGTATGTGTGTGTGTCAGTATGTCTGTGTGTGTGTGTGTGTCTGTGTGTGTGTGTGAATACTTCTGTCAGTGTGTGTGTCAGTATGTCTGTGTGTGTGTGTCAGTATGTCTGTGTGTGTGTGTGTCAGTATGTCTGTGTGTGTGTGTCTGTGTGTGTGTGTCAGTATTTCTGTCTGTGTGTGTGTCAGTATGTCTGTCTGTGTGTGTGTCAGTATGTCTGTCTGTGTGTGTGTCAGTATGCCTGTGTGTGTCAGCATGCCTGTGTGTGTGTGTGTGTGTCAATACTTCTGTCAGTGTGTGTCAGCATGTCTGTGTGCGTGTGTCAGCATTTCTGTCTGTGTGTGTGTCAGTATGTCTGTGTGTGTGTCAGTATGACTGTGTGTGTGTCAGTATTTCTGTCTGTGTGTGTGTCAGTATGTCTATATGTGTGTGTGTCAGTATTTCTGTCAGTGTATGTGTCTGTGTATGTGTGTGTGTTAGTATGACTGTCTGTGTGTGTCAGTATGTCTGTGTGTATGTCAGTATGCCTGTGTGTGTCACTGTGTCTGTGTGTATGTCAGTATGCGTGTGTGTATCAGCATGTCTGTGTGTGTGTGTCAATACGTCTGTCAGTGTATGTGTCTGTATGTGTGTCAGTGTATGTGTCTGTGTGTGTATGTATGTGCGTCTGTGTGTCTGTGTGTGTGTGTGTCAGTGTATCTGAATGTGTGTCAATATGTCTGCCAGTATATATTTGTGTGTCAGTGTATGTGTGTGTCAGTATGTATCTGTGAATGTTTTAATATGTCTGTCCGTGTGTTTGTATGTGTCAATATGTCAGTGTGATTGGGGGTTGGGCGTAATTGGGGGGTTGGTGGATTGAGAGGGTCGCAGGGCCGTGGGGGCCCAACAAAATTCTTTGCCCAGGGTCCTATTCATATTAAAGACGGCCCTGAGTCAGATCATATCCTCTCCCTCGTGGTTCCGGCGCTAATTTAGTGAGTCAGAGCACAGGCTCAGAGATTCTCAGCCTGTGCTCTGACAACATTGAAAGTCAGAGCCGTGAAGGAGCGGGTATGGCATAGAGCTACTGATTAGCATAACATCAATATCCGTTATAAAACCAGAAAAAGGTGGGCATGGATGGTGAACTGATTTGGTGGCGCAATGGGCCACTTGACTGGTTTTGCCCCCCAGGCCTAAGGCTGCCAGCCCTCCCCTGTAGGACACTGATTGGTTAGATAAGTGCTCTCCCTGGAATGGGTATGGAAAGCGTAAGAAAGAAGAAGCAGGCAAATATGGAAAAAAAATCATATTTACCTGTTTTTTTCCAACCTCTAGAGTGAGGCAACTGTCTCAATCAAAGCTAGAGATATTAAAGGAGACTGTTGTCTCAAAGTTATGCATTTCCCTTTAAAAATTAGTAGACAAATTGATCTAGACCAATAAATCTTTTATATTATTATTATTATTATTTGTATTTATATAGAACCAACTTATTCTGCAGTGCTTTAGGATATTATGGAAGGTGGAAATTTAACAATAAGAGGGAGAATTACAAAATGATATAGGAACAGGTAGATGAGGATCCTGCTCAGATGAACTTACAGTCTAGAAAGGTGGAGTATAAGGACACAATAGGGAGGGTATCAAGGGGGACAATAAACAAACAAGGTGGGAAGGTAACAGAACTGGAGGTGAGAGTGGAGTGTGGCTCTTTATGAGAGAGCAAGAGACAGATTTGTGACATATAAGTTACTCTGTGAGGTAATAAGCATTTCTAAACAGATGGGTTATGATGGATTTCGTAAATGATTGAAGACTAAAGGAGAGTCCAAAGAAAAGGAACTGCCCATGAAATGTCCTACAAGTGTGATTTAGCAATGAGGGTGCGAGAAATGGACAGGAGGTGGTCATCGGCAGAGGGGAGAGACTGAGAAGGGGCATACCTATGAATCAGTGAATAAATGTAACAGAGACTAGATTTGTTAAGAGCTTTATAGGTAAGGGTTAGTATTTTGAATTGACACCTATAGGATACAGAAAGACAGTGTAAGCATCGGCAGAGAAGCGAGGTATGAGAGATTGGCCTGGCAGCAGCATTCATTACAGATTGTAGGGGGGCAATACAGCTTCTGGCGAGACCAGTTAAAAAACAATTACAGTAATCCAAGTGAGAAATTACCAGAGCATGAACAAGCTCCTTGGCAGTATCTTGCATAAAAAAGGGGCAGATGTGTGCAATGTTTTTAAGGTGGAATTGACAGGTTTTAGCAACATGCTGGATATGAGGCACAAAGGTGAATCCATGATCAAAGATAACACCAAGATAGCGAGCTTGCAAGGACGGGCTGTTGCAGGTACCATCGACTAGCAGGGAAAGTTAAAGAGGAGGATACGAATTATAAGGAGGAAAATAAGAAACTTTGTTTTAGAGAGATTGGGTTTCAGAAAGCGGGAGTACATCCAGTCAGAGATTGAAGAAAGGCAAGCAGTGACACGTTGTAGGACAGCAGGGAAGAGATCAGGGGAGGAGACACAGACCTGGTTGTCATCGGTGTACAGGTGGTAGTGGAAGCCAAAGGAATTAATGAGTTTGCCAAGAGAGGCAGTATACAGAGATAAGAGAAGGGGACCAAGAACAGAGCCTTGGGGGACTCTAACTGAGACAGGATGAGGGGAAGAAGTGTCATTGGACACAGATACACTGAACGAATGTTGGGAGAGATAGGATAAGAACCACAAGAGGATAGTGCCGCAGACACAGAGGGATTGAAGAGTTTGAAAAAGGAGGGCATGATCAACATTGTTGAAGGCAGCAGAGAGTTCAAGAAGAATTAGTATGGAGTAGTGGCCTTTGGATTTAGCTGTGATTAGATAATTTGTAACTTTAAGCAGAGCAGTCTCAATAGAGTGGAGGGGGCGGAAGCCAGATTGAAGAGGGTAAAGGAAAGAGTTGGAGTTGAGGAAGCAAGCCAAGTGAGTAAAGACAAGTCTTCCTAAAAGCTTTGAGGAAAAAGGAAGCAGGGATATGGGGTGATAGTTGGAAGTAGAAGATGAATCAATAGATGACTTTTTTAGGATTGGTACGACAGTAGCATGTTTAAGGGGTGCACCAGAAGAAAGAGAGCAGTTGAAGATGTGCGTTAGAAATGGTACAAGACAAGGGGAGAAAGAGCTTAAAGATGAGAAGGGATGGGATCAAGCGGACAAGTGGTGGGACGAGAGGAGAAGCGCAGCCACCTCCTGTACAGTAGCCGGTGAGAAGGCCTGAAGGGTAGATAAGGTACGATCCAGGTGCGGTTGAGAGAGAAGAGCAAGGTGGGGAGAACTCTTTCCTTAACTGTTTAATCTAGTCAGTAAAGGTTAGTTTGGTGGTTGGCTTCAGCAGGGAGAAGGAGAGAGTTGAAGGTATATGCCACCAAATCATATGGCTGATCTGATATTATTTTTTGTTTGGCTTGATGTACTTCAATTCAATCACAATAAAGCACCCTGAAATTGTTTATGATCTATGAGGGAGTTATGTTGTGTTTGTATGTAATCACTGTGATCAAAGCCTGTTTTGTAACAGTTTGGCAGAGAATGTCAAATCAACAAAAGGGAACTTGGTATAGATGTATTTGCCTGTGTATATTGTATTATATTATAATTGTATAGCGCTGCGGAATCTGTTGGTGCTTTAGAAATATTTATAAGTAATAAACAAATAAATAAATAATGGGAAATCCATAAATGTTCAGTAATACATACATGTAGAATATATCACTCCTTAACAGAACATAACAGATTTGACATGTCATTGTTTGTTTTAACAGATAATATAATTAAGGTTCAATCTCCTTTTCACTTCCCCTTCTGTGAGTGGCACAGTTTAAAAAGCATAACACAAATTTCTGCTTTAGCTTGCTTAAGTGCTTTATATGTGAAAACTGTTTCCTCTTTTTTCCATTTTACAAAAAGTACAGATTTCAATAGAAATTGGCACTTTATAAATTAACCTTGTTACACCAGAATTTCTTTCTCCAGTCTAAATGGGTGAGCTCATGCCTTATTTATACTCCTGTTTATGAATAGATTTTAAGACAATGGTTTGTATTAGACATGTGCAATTAGTTTAGCTCCGAATGTAAATTCAAACGATTTTCGGCAATTCGGACATTCGAATGCTTCCGAATGTCCGAATTACAGAAGTGCTGCATTTCGGAAGTGCCAAACCAAACTGAATTGTCGAAGTGACGAATTTCGGAAGTGCCAAAGTGCTTCAGATTTCTGAAAAGTGCCAAAACAAGAGAGGGAGCGAAAATTACGGGAATGATGACAGGAATCTAACCCTACCCCTACGTTGTGGAATTGCCAAAGTCCCAAAGTGCCAATATCCCGAATTGGCGAAGTCCCGAATTTCGGAAGTACCGAACCAAAGTCCCAAATTTTGGAAGTGCCAAACTGAAATGTCAAATTGCCAAAGTCCCAAATTGCTGATGTCCTGAATTGCCAAAGTATGGAATTTCGGAAGTGCCGAACCAAACCAGATCTTTTGCCCATGCACATACCTAGTTTGTATTGGCCCAGAATATATTTTAATAATGCTATCAAATCCTCTCTGAGGTGCTGTTTTTTAAATCTTCCATTCCTCTTATTATTTTGTAGCCTTTCTTTTAGTTCGGTCACTAACTTATTGTGTGGAACCGTATTGATTGCCTTGGCAAATTTCAAGTAGATCAAATCCACTGCAATACCCTGATCTATTCTTCTACTTACTTTTTTGTAGAATGTAATAAAGTTAGCTTAACATGATCTATTTTTCATTAAAAAAAAAATGTTTTTTGCTAGTGACATTGTTCTTCCCAATGAATTCCTGAACATCATCCCTTAATAGTCCTAGAAATACCATCCACAGAAGTTAAGCTTACACATCTATAATATCCAGACAAGGGTTTTGATCCTTTTTTTTGAATATAGGAATATCACATCCGCCATTTTACAATCCTCCAGTACAATTCCTGAAATAATCCTGAAAGACTAAAAACAGATTAGATTTGCATATTTTCATACTTAGCTCCTTAAATACTTGTGAGTGAATACCATCTGGTGATGGGGCTTTGTTTGCATTAGCTTTCGTTAGTGCTGCAACACTTTGTCTTGAAAAATCACTATTTTTCTGCAGGTTTTTTTAAAGTAATTATTTGCATATCTTGTGATATAGTATTCTCCTTGATGTATACTGAAGGGAAATAATTGTTTAAAATTTCTGCCTTTTCCTGATCTTCATTAACTAACAAACTCTTCTCTGATTTCAGTGTGCCTACACTTTTGCATTTTTTTAAATGGAGTGTACTTAACAAAACTTTGTGGGGTTGGTCTTGCTCTCTTTGGCTATCGCTTTTTCATATTCCAGTTTAAACTATCTAATCACCTTTTTACAGACATCACAGGCTTCCTTATATCTTTTATAAGCTGCCTCTTATTTATAGGATTTAAATGCTTTAAATTAAATTTTCTTATATTTAATTGCTTTGCTTACCTTCCTACTAAGAAACATTGGTTTAAATTTTCTTACTTTATATTTGTTTTCCAATGGTAAAATATATACTGAGAAGTGTGCATTTGTAGTATTTGCTTGAAGATATTCCATTTATCCTCTGTGCTTTTTCACTAAAGAGTTTACCCATGTCAATAAGTTGTAAAGTTGCTCTTATCTTGTTTAATTTAGCTTTTTTTTAATTATATGTTTTAGTATACACAATGTACCTTTGCTTCTCTATGATTAGAATCTATTTACTCAAACAGATAAAGCTAACATGCTAATAATCACTTTCATTCTTCCCATAGTCATCTTGGACTCCTGTCTGTCTCTCTGAAGAATGCCAGCTTGGCTGCCATCTTGATACAAGTTCTGATATCGGTCTCAGCTCACAGATATGTGACTTTTGTCAGGCCATATTTCCAGCTGGCTCTGCAACCAAAGGAGAATATCTCAGGCATATTACAGGGCACGTGGAATGAATTTTTTGCACCATATACAACCTTAAAACCAGACTAGAGCATATACATGTTTCTATATATGTACATTTACTATGTAAATCTGAATCTTAGCAAAACTAATAAAATTCAGCTGAATGTTTGAGGAGCATGGATTTATGATTCTTCTCAAAGAGTTATGTAAATTACATGTTTTATGTACATTATAAAGCTTCCTACCAACCTAAAGTTTGCGATTTCTATTCCTTGCAAGGTCATTGCAGCCTTCATTCAATAGAGGTTGGTGAAAGTTACATTAAGTTTTATAAGCATAACATCTATACTCCTGGATATATTAATAAATGAGAGAAAATACCAGTGTCTCCTTCATGGTTAAACATTGTTGAGAGATTTATTAAAGTGTTGTTTGGATTTTATGGACTCAAGCCTGGAACTTAGAGGCTAGGAGTAGGTATGTAGACAGCAGTGGACCTGATCGTAACCTACAGAGTATTCATACTCCAAGTATAAACTGTCTATTCCAAGTTCTTCATCTCATACCTGCTGTTCCACGTCGGTTCCAGCTAACCAATGAAGATCTCAGACAGTCTGTAAATACTTCCTCCTTCCTGAATATGATACTGTAGAATGGTCTTCTGCTTGTTAAAGTTTTATGTTTGTGAGGTTACTGTTGTCTAAAAGAATTGTCTTTCACTACAAATAATGTTCTTGACAACTAAGATGCTTATCCACCAACTCTAAATACAACCACTCAACACCAGAATCTCATTCCCTCAGGAGACCAGAGTCTCAGAGTCCGGTGCTAAAAGTACCTTTATCACAGTGACCATTATCAGTGAAAACATCTGTTAACTTTGTCAGGTTTGTACACCAATGAGTGAAAGCTCAGGATTTTAAAGTAGAATTCACATTTTATGACAAAATAGATTTAAAATATAGCCGACTTGAAACATTTTCCCATTAGGCAATTTTATCTCAAAATAAGAAATTCAAATTGAATTCCTGACACTTCGCACTTTAGAGGATAACCTCATGTGTGTATTTTCACTCTAATAAATTGATTTTCAAAATATGTGTGCTAATGAGTTCCCATTAAGAAATCAATCTTGTGTGACTATTATTCCTGCTTTTTCAGGAGTCTAATTTACTTTTGAGCTGATGATCTTTATGTTGTTGTTTTTTTGCAGAGAGATTTTTATGCCACTTTGGTGTCTTGATTTTTGTTAATATATGTTGTGCATGTATTGACTGAGATTGAGGAAGTGAAAGTTAGAACAGTCAGGTCAGGAAGTGAAAGTTGATGAGCAAGTGTTGTCTGCCATACAATTGTGCTATTTTTGTCAGAAGTGGTTTGGTAGCTAGTTCCAGTTACGGACTAGCTGGAAAACTACCATATGACACTCCGATAGTCTGTGGTCACATTTCCAGTTTCCACCAAATACGCGATTCACATACTTAAACCAAGTTTGGGAAATGTTTACAAAGCAGTACAACGAAAAAAAGGCAACAAACGTTTGTCGAGGGATTCTGAAACATATTGCCAATGAAGTGATTCAATGTCCTAAAATGTGTGAACCAAAGCCGGCAGGGGAGATCCTTTCATCTCCCCTGCCGGCCCATGCAGAGCCAGCCTTACCGTAAGCCCTCTCGGGCTGGTAAGGAGATCAAAGATCAGCATATGTAGGTTGTATGTCTGTTTCCTGAGTTGTCAGCATAGGTCATCATTAAGGTGCAGAGGGAAAGGGTCACCCTCAAGAAATGCACTGCACACACCTATGAATCACTGTAAAATAAGCACTTTTTAAAAAGTTTTTTTAACTATAATAATGTGTACACAACTTGTGTCGCTAAAGAAAATCACCCACAAACGATTTGATTTATCTAACTTACTTTTTGCTTATATTTAAAGCAAATACAACAATCTTTTTCCATCTGTGCTCTACAACCAGTATAGTTTCTGAAGAATTATTATCTTTGGAAAGTCATGTTTTTTCCCCATTATTTACTGTAATGAGACAGTATTTTATTTGCAGTATTTCTTTTGACTTCACTTTCTTTTGATCTTTGTCTATTTTTAACCAATTTATTTTCTTTACATTTCCAAATTCATCTGAAAAGTTCTAAAAGTTCTTATTTTGCTGAAGACACGTCAGCAGCTATATCTTGGCTGGATGATGAGTAATGCGATTAGAGACTTGCTGAGCGGGGCCATTGCAAAATAACATAAATTCATAAAAAATGTCACATAGAGTCAAGAGACATGGAGAAAATAGATGCTGCAATAAAATACGGATATATATATATATTTTTAGATGTTATTTATATAACCAGTTTCCAGTTCTTGACTTCAAGCACCCCTAATTATATTTATTTTTAAGCTCTCCTTTCTTGGATTGGCCATAATGACTAATTCATTGATCTGTTTGTGCCTTTCTTGAGCTATCCTGAAATAAAACTACGCAACTAAAGGTAATTTGAAGACAGGAATTGAGAACCTGTGGTTTATATAAAAGCAGTTCCTCTGCACAGCAACGCCACAAACTGATTGTCACTCTCAGACAATTAGTTCTATAGCTCTTGCAAAAATTTGCAGATGGTTACTTAGATCAGAAGACTTATAATATTTCAAAAAGTGCTGTTTTCACTTTTCATGACATTAATTTGCAGCCTCATATGCAATTACTCATTATCTATGTGCTGCTTAATTTGTAAAAATGTAGCATACATGTTGACCTACAATTTAGTAAGCACAGTATAGATCAGAGGTAGTCAACCTTTTAATACCTACCGTCCAATTTTGTATCTTTGTTTATGGTAACATTTCCTTACCGCCTACCAGTGCCGCAGTAACTAATTTTATAGCGCAAGTGCAATTTTTTCTTTTTTTTCAGAATGTAGTTTTTTTTTAAATATGTACTTATGTAGTTATGTAGTTTTTTAAAAAAATATTTTTAAATATGTACTTATGTAAATATGTACTTTCTATTTTCTATTCTATTTTTTTTATGTGTGTCTGTGAGGTGCTGTGTGTTATACAGGTGCTGTGTGTGTGTGAGAGAAGGGTGTAGTGTGTGTGTGTGTGTGAGTGGTGTAGTGTGTGTGTGTGTGTGAGGGGTGTAGTGTGTGTTTGTGTGAGGGGTGTAGTCAGGGCTGGATTTTCCTATAGGCTAACTAGGCTTCAGCCTAGGGCCTCAAGATCAAGAGGGGCCTACATTCAAAGTGTTAGCAAAATTAAAATTACACTATTCTAAAACAGTGAACACTAAAACACTGAACCGAAAATAAGGAGAAATTCTACGCATATGATATGACCAGAGGCGTACTAAGGGGGGGTGGGGGGGGCGGTCTGCCCCGAGTGCCACTTACTAGGGGGGTGCCCGGGGCAGACTGCAATGTCCCTCCTGCCGCGATCCGCAATGTGCAGAGCTGCAGACCATGGATCTCGCGTGCACTGCCCAATCAGAGCGTTGATTGGGTCTCGCGAGATCCATGGTCTGCAGCTCTGCGGAGCTGCAGACCGGAAATGACCGGACCACCAGGGACCCCCAGGGACCCCACCGGACCACCAGGCAGCCCCCACTGGACCACCAGGGATTTAAGGTAATTTTTTTAGTCACCCCCCCTCTCCACATCACCCCTTTTCCTCTCACAATCACCCCCCCTCTCCTCATCACCCCCCTCCCTCTCATAATCACCCCCCTCCACAATCACCCCCCTCTCACAATCACCCCCCTCCCTCTCACAATCACCCCCCTCGCCTCATCACCCCCTCCCTCTCACAATAACCCCCTCTCACAATCACCCCCCTCTCCTCATCACCCCCTCCTTCTCACAATTACCGCCCCCTCTCCTCATCTCGACTTTTTTTTAATGTATTATCCGTGCCACATTATTTATAAAGGTTAGTACCAATCACAACATGTTTAATTTAACATATTGATATATATCACAGTAATGATGTATTTTATTGTCTCTCATGTAATTTACAAACTTAAAAATGGGAGGTGAAAGGGCCTCATAAGTGGAATAGCCTAGGGCCTCTTTTCATCTAAATCCGGCCCCGGGTGTAGTGTGTGAGGAGTGTAGTGTGTGTGTGTGTGAGGGGTGTAGTGTGGTGTAGTGTGTGTGTGTGTGTGAAGGGTGCATTGGGTCTATGCTGTGTGTGGAGGTGGGTGAGATGTGAAAATCTATCTTAATGTCTCCCCCTCCCTTCTTCTTACCTTTTACCAGAGAGAGGGGACATAATGCTGCAAGCTCTGGTGGTCCAGTGGTGGCATGTTCACTTTAGCCTGCAGCTTCTACGGCTGTATGTTGACTCTCCTGTCCTCCTGCGAGCACAGCACTGTATCGGAGCGTTGCCATGATAACAGGCAGCAACGCTCTGACCAGCCTGCTCACGGGAGGAACACAGAGCCTTCCCCGACCCTCCCTCTATCTGCTGTTTTGAAATAAAAACTAAATCTTGAAAGGGTCTTTCTAAGCCAATTGGTGAAGCTCCTGCCCAATGCTGCATGAGCCTTCCGTTCTGAAGAATTTCAAAAAGTGGAAAGACAAGGGAGCAAAACGATCTGGCACTGGAGCACAGAATTCGGGGTTAAATAATTCATGAATGGCTCAACCCCTAAAGGTAAGCCAGCACCAGGGACCTCCTGGCGCCATAACAACCTCATTATGATGAAGTTGTCATGGTGCACAGAGTGTTTGCTTACATTTCTGTTTATGTCACACCTGTATTGTAGTGATATTAACACACAAACTGCAATACTTAGCCTAGAAGAGCCGTAACTATAACTCCCACTTCCCAGTGATCAGCTGAGAGTAATAGCTGACCATTACAGTATGAGGGAGGCTTCCCCATCGTACCCTGAAGGTAAAATGCCACCCATTTATTCAGCATTTCACAGTAGGTTATTCTCAGAATTAATTATATATTATTATGTGATTGTAGTAGTGCCATCCATTAAATTCGATTTTTCTTCAATTGAGGGTTATGGAATAGGCACAGTGATCTTTTTTAATAATTGAGCACTAACAGTGGCTGAGATATCTAAAAGCGTACACAGGGCTTGATTTTCCACCTTTTTGACACTGGTTTCGGGTCAGCGAGGAGAGTAAATCTGGGCAAGAGCATGCAGGGAGATTACCTTAGCTCTCTGTGTTCTCACAGTATTCTCTCCATATACTTAGTACTTTTTACTAACTCTGCTGAGTTCAACTTGGCCACACTGTTACTCCCATGGAGTTAAAGGGAAGCACAAAACAAAATAATAATGTATGCCTTTTCCCCGTGTTATGCTACAAAGTAGTTCCTGTTTCCCAGAAGACAGCTGCTTATAGCAGCAATGAGGCAACTCATCAATGAAAACATCAAGGAAGCAAATGTATATTTCTTTTTGTGCATCTGAGTACATAGACATAATGCATTATCAGAAAAAATTGTAAAGGGTGAACTAAATTTTGGTACACACTAAACATTAGATAAACCCGTGATCTTAGCATTGCTTATTAACCCCTTAAGGACACATGACATGTGTGACATGTCATGATTCCCTTTTATTCCAGATGTTTGGTCCTTAAGGGGTTAAGCAAGGAGATCCTCTTAACCCATAAACATTTACATGATTGGTTATATTGCAAACATCCCTTTAACCAAAGGCTATTCTCCTCAATAGGAGAAACCACAAGATAAGCTAATGCACTAAAAGCAGAAGTGGTTATGGTAGTTGGAGTAAACCGTTAATGAAGCACTTTTGGTATATAGATCATGCCCATGTAGTATCAATGCTCAATTCTTTATCATTTATGAGTTAAATCTCTTTTGTTTTCGTTTATGCAGCCCTAACCACTTCTCCCCTGGTGGCAACTCATACAGCCTGCATAAAAAAAAAATGGTTTCAATCGGATGCAGCAGCTCAATGTGTTTACTTGATCAGTTGTTTTTTTCTCCTGCTCTGTTAATTGAACTTGAATTACACACAGGTTGGCCCTAGCAGGAGGGGGTAAGTAGGAGGAGTAGGAGTAGGAGGTAAGATATAGGCATAAGTAAACATAGAATAAAAAATAATGGAAAATGACAGTTCCCCTTTAAACTAATATAAACAGAGATTAAATGGACATTTCACTGTCAATGCTCTAAAATAAGGGATCATATGTTCACATAAATAATGATTTTGTCCAGTAATAGATCAGTTCCCTTCCTTTAACCCTTTCCCGAAACTAGGCCATTCTATCTCGTCCTACAAAAGGAGAGCTTTAGGGCGGCATGGCACATCCAAACGATCATACAGCCAGGGTACTTACCCTCCTCGTCAGATCCTATCGGGGAGACTACCTGAAAACCTAGGCAGTTCCCATATAGCCAATCAAAACCAATCCGATCCCATGGTCCCTATTACACTGCCTGGGTTGTCAGGCAGTTCCCCCGATCAGATTGGATCTGAAATAGAAATTATACTTTTAAGTACATTTAGCCGTATGGAACTTTTGTCTATTGATATTATATAGGATAAATTGCTTTCCCTATCAAACAAGTACACT
Organism: Pelobates fuscus; assembly: GCF_036172605.1. Classification (NCBI taxonomy): domain Eukaryota; kingdom Metazoa; phylum Chordata; class Amphibia; order Anura; family Pelobatidae; genus Pelobates; species Pelobates fuscus. Next base: position 403,740,833 of record NC_086317.1, read on the forward strand.
TATTATGTGTTCAAAGGCAAGAAGGAATGGCTTCCATCTATGTCATGTCATCTGGCACAAACCATTCATATTGATTGAAATTAGCTAAATTAGATTGTAGGAATAGTATCCCCCAACATATATTTAATCAAATCACTTACCGTAATTATATATAAATGATATACAAAGATATACTGAGAAGAGTATATGGATAAAACTCTCAGGCCTTTACCAGCAAAAGCAATTTAAACTTAAATTTTAAATGCTCAAATAAACTAGTCAACATTTCAGTTTTAACAGCAAACCTTTCATCAGGAGAGTGCTCAAAGGCATGCCTCCAAACCCTCTGGGTATGAGAGCCGGGAAGATTACTTCATACCGTAACATGCGGTGACGTCAGACTAGCATGCAAAGTGCTGTTATGGTCGGCCAATCATTGAGTAAAAAGATTCCCTTAAAAGGAATTGTAGGTGTATTGTGCCAGGTACCGCACATGCACTTTCATTCCCCAATGTTCCTCCATGAGGAGCATTGGATAGGCCCATCATCTTGAAGACACGTCTCTAGGATGACGCAACCCAAGGAGATGGTCACGGCACTACTGAGGGAGACTCGGCGCTGGACAATGACAAGTCAATTGTTAATTTTTTATTATTATTATTTTTTTTTTATATATATATATATATATATATATATAAATGGGAGGGCAAATTGATAAGGGGCAACGGGACTGTAGCATTAGGAATACAAATATGTATTCTTAATGCTACAGTGTTCCTTGAAGTTTAGAAAAATTACTGCTATGCATCACCGGCATATCTTTAAGCAGCACTGTCACCCACCCCCACCCCCTGAAATACAGATAGACTCTTTAAGAAATACTCATTTTGACCATGATGAAATTTCAACGAAATTCCAATTCAGTCAAGAGATATACTGAGACAAAGTAGGGACTATTTTGTCTCTGTGTATTTCCTATGCCTGATACTTCTAGACATTGAGAAGTACCACTTGGAACTTAGGACCTGAAGTGTAAAATTCACTTTAAAATTGAAATTACTTTAGCAAATAACTTTGTTAATTATTTCACCTTTACTTAACAAATTAAAGCAAATTCTATTTTCCGAGTTTACCACCAGGGGACAGTAAAGCATTTGTTAAAAATAAATAAACAGAAGCGTTCCGTCCTTGACTCTGAATGAGAAAGGAAAAATAGAAAATCAATGAAGGCTACAGTGCAAGCTTTGAGAGCATGCAAATGATATTGCTTAAAAGAACACTATCAGCGATATTAAAGTTGTATTATCTCATCTGATAATTTTATAAATAGACTAAGACTATACTCCATCCAAACAAATATAGAAAAAAGACAATAAGAATAACTGTTCAATTACAAACAGTCAAAGGAACTTCAAAGCATTTTCAGACAGCTTCAAGAACACATATACAGGATCTGTAGGAGCCGTTACTCTTTATACCAAACCCTCTTATTTGTCATCCATGTAGTTTAATTGCATGGGGGCTCATTGTCTTCTCACACTGTAAACGTCAGATTGAAGGTAGCAGTTGTTTGAGAAGCATTTGCTCACATAGCACTGTTCCCCATCCAACTCAGACAGCTGTGTTTTCATGTACTTTAATCAACTAGTATGTCAGATAACTATCAAAAACTCTCACTGATGCACCACAAAAACTGAGACAATTATCTGCATAGATATACTGCATGTCATTTACATGCCAATGCTGTTTTGCTCACAAAGTAAAGTTTGATGAATGATCATGGGTATATTGGTACATAGCCGTAGAGCCAGTTATCCTTATTTATAATGATGAATATATTGCTCTTTTGACCAGAGCCACCATCAGAATTATTGAAGCCACTTAAAATAAATTATCCCTCCCTCACAAATATACACACTGCCAGATACAAATGCACAATACCCACAATGTCAGGCACACAAACATATGGTCACACACACATACACAGATACACAATATTAAACACACAACTCTCTGACGTATATACATAGATTTTCACTGTCAGGTATACGTGGACATATGCACACACTCATTGTCAGATGCACAGTCAGAAACAGACACAGTTAGACAAACACAGTCTGTTGCAGACACACAAACTGTTAAACAGACACACAGTCAGACATGCATAAACACACATACACAGGTGCACACACTCTGTCAAACACACAAAATATCGGACAAACATTTAGGCACATATATGCATACAACACAGTGCTGCACTAGGGAGAGTCAGAGGAGTCACTCACCTAGCGCAGTAAAAGGAACTACCGGCCCAGGACAAGACCGACCCACCGAGAAATGTCCTGGTGTCCTGGGAAAAGAGGGACGCAGGGAGAAACTATCACGGTCATTTCAGACCTAGGAGGTCTCTCTCAGATTGGGGTCAGGCTCATAATGCCAATTCAGTAGTGATGATTTCAATAGATTTAATGGGTTATATTCAGTGCTCATTTTGGGTGTAACATACAGCCCGTCAGTCAGGGGCAACTATATGACCCCAGCTAAAACATTTAACCCGGCTCACACTAAAATGAAGGGATGTTCCATGCCATCCCCACGGTGTTAAAGCCCACTATTATTACGATCACGTGGAATATCCTAATGATATGGAAGGATTAAAAAGACATAAAATATGTTAAATTGTATATCCCTACAAATTGTGGGTGCAAATTCAATGTCTCTCTTATTTAGGAAACTGTACAGTGGATTTATTTATTAAATCCACATGGATATCATATATGTAGGTCGGTTTACTACATTGTGTAAAGGGTATGTTGTAAGTCAGTTAAAATTCCCCGTGATATGTATTGTTGTGGGAGGCTGGATTCCCAACATAACTAATCACAACAGTGATAGTCAGGGCCGGATTAACATAGGGGCTGATGGAGCTGCAGCTCCAGGCCCAGGCCCATGGAATAGGCCCATTGATTTAAAAAAAAAAAAAAAAAAAAAATTTTTTTTTTTACATTTTTTTTTTCACACACACACTACTCTTAGGGATTCCACCTTTCTTTTATTTTATTGGCACAGCCATTATTTGAGGCTGCCTGGCTGGTGCCAATATCGCCGTGATACTGGCAATACAAATGCTGGTATTTTTCTCAGTATAAACAAGAGATTACTCTGCAATACCAGCACTGGCCAGTAGGGGTCGCTGTATGTGGAGACAGGAAGCGATAGGAAGTTCCAGCATATCCCTCCCTGCCTCTCTCTAATCACTGATCTGCAGGGGTGCAGCTACAGAGAGTCCAGACAGCAACTCCCACCCTGCAGAGACAGCCTACAGCTCAGGGAAGTAAGGGATGGGGGAAAGGCTGCAAGGAGACATACACTGAGGCACTAAGGGACACTGGGAGACATTATGGCAGACACTGAGACACTAAGGGACATTGGGAGACATTATGACACAGACACATGGGGACACAGTGTCCCTAGTCTCCCAGTGACCCCTAGTCTCCCAGTGACCCCAGTCTCCCAGTGACCCCAGTCTCCCAGTGACCCCAGTCTGCCAGTGTCTCACTGTCCCCATGTCTCCTTGTGCCTCCATGTCTCCCAGTGCCTCAAGTGTCTCAATGTCTCCAAGCTAGTGTCCCTGGTGTCTCAGTGCCCCCAGTCTGCCAGTGTCTCACTGTCCCCATGTCTCCTAGTGCCTCCATGTCTCTCAGTGCCTCAAGTGTCACAATGTCCCCATGTCTCCAAGCTAGTGTCCCTAGTGTCTGTGGCCCTGGTGTCTCAGTGTCCCCATGTCTCCCAGTGCCCCATGTCTCAATGTCCCCATGTCCCCCAGCCAGTGTCTCTAGTGTCTGTGTCCCCATGTCTTCAAGTGTCCCCTATTTTACCAGTGTCCCCATGTGTCCCAGCCAGAGTCCCCTAGTCTCCCAGTGTCACTGGTGTCTCCATGTCCCTAGGTCTCCCCGTGTCCCCAGGTCTCCCTAGTGTCCTAGTGACATGGGGACCCTGGGATACATGGGGACACAGGGAGACATGGGGCATTGAGACACTGTGATACATAGAATCACTGGGAGACCTGGGGACACGACACTAGGGGACACTGGCAGACACTGGGAGACATGGGGCACTGAGACACTGATACATAGGAACGCTGAGACCTGGAGTAATCGACACATGGGGGCACTGAGTCATGAGGGCAATAGGAGACATGGGGGGGGGGGGCACTGGGAGGAATCCATCTATACAGCAGAATCAAACTAAGTAGTTTTTTGGTGATTTTACAGCATTTTCTCTTATGTCACTCCTTGTGATTTACATCATGTGATGTCACCCATACATATTTTATTAAGCAAATTAGTAAGGCCAGTATGTTTTTCCAAGAAAGGTGGCAACCCTAACTACTTTTCACATACTCTTACTTAAGTATGGAAACTTAAGAGGGATGTATGGGAACAAAACTTGTGTAGACTGGCTGACAATGAATATAGTTAAAGGGACACTATAGTCACCAGAACAACTGCAGCTTATTGAATTTGTTCTGGTGAGTAGAATCATTACCTTCAGGCTTTTTGCTGTAAACGCTGTCTTTTCAGAGAAAATGCAGTGTTTACATTACAGCCTAGTGATAACTTCACTGGCCACTCCTCGGATGGCTGTTGGGGTCCTTCCTGGGTCATGGCTGCCTAAAATGCATCCAAACATTTAGTGTCTCCTCCCTCTGCATGCAGACACTGAACTTTCCTCATAGAGATTCATTAATTCAATTCAACTCTCTAAGGAAATGCTGATTGGCCAGGGCTGTGTTTGAATCATGCTGGCTCTGACCTGCCTCTTTGTCAGTCTCAGCCAATCCTATGGGGAAGCACTGTGATTGGATCAGGCCACCACTTCTAATGATGTCAGCAGACTGCTTTTTTTCTGAGTCTAACAGCATGCAGAGTTACAGCTTCAGGCTTGAATATAGTAAGATTTTGCTATATTTATGGAGACATGAGGGGCTGTCACGTCTAAACATTTGTTATGAAGGAACACAACTGCAGATTTCTTATAGTTTGAATATTTATTATAAAAAGTAAAAGGTATTGACTTTAATTCCAATTTACAGGTACTGTAGCTTTAATTAGTAAACGATAACTGAAGTCCACAATTATAGGCACTGTAGCTTTAAGTAGTAAACGATAACTGAAGTCCACAATTATAGGCACTGTAGCTTTAAGTAGTAAACGATAACTGAAGTCCACAATTATAGGCACTGTAGCTTTAAGTAGTAAACGATAAATGAAGTCCACAATTACAGGCACTGTAGCTTTAAGTAGTAAACGATAACTGAAGTCCACAATTACAGGCACTGTAGCTTTAAGTAGTAAACGGTAGTAATTAGCAGACACTGAATCAGAAAGAGTCTCTTAGTAGTGTTAATGAATTAGGTGATAAGAAGTTACAATAGCTGTTCCATAGGCCTTAACTGAAGCAAGACAGATGCAGCTAACTGATATAAAGTATGAGTTGAAAGTAACGGGTTTGTTTTATCGAAGGACTTTAGAGACAGGAATTAACAGCTTTGAGATGCAACGCTTATCACAGAGGTTTTACTTAGCTTCCGGCACATAGAACACTGGTTCCCGAGATCTCCTCAGAGGCGGTTATCCTGAATGGAGAGAGTTCAGCTTTTAGTCGTGGATGAGGAGAGGTGAAGGGAACTTGAAGTCTTCTAGTCCGGTCCGGTAACAGAGGGCTTTCACAACGATGTTGTAGCCGGTTCGTGAGTACGGAACATAGTTCAATAATCCAGCGTCGATCAGCTGGTGCGGTCGGATTAAATAAGGAGACCGTGTCATAAAGGGGTGTGGCTAGGCTCCGTGGAACCAGGAAGTAAGAGGATACCATAGTTAAGGCATGACAGGGGCCCAGTGGGGCTAGATGTTGGTGTTTACACTATAGGGTCATGAATTCATGTTTGTGTTCCTGACCCTATAGTGATCCTTTAAGGTAATGCTGACTTTGGTCTTGTTATGGTACTTTTTAGCAGTAAACCAAAATGTTTAAATGTCTATCTGTTCCTGTCCAAATTAAGAAAATTGAATTGCGTATATACGCTGAAGTAATTAAGTCTGACACACGGAGTTCAGGTTAAAAGAAAATTTATTGGCAAGTGAAGCAAAGCGGGCGCGCAGGCCCTTTTAAGAGGCATTTTACGTCATCATTAATTATCAATATTTTAGTGAATAAACATCATTAATTGGGTTAATTGTTAAGTGTCTGAATTAGTGTCCACCTATCAATATAATTAATTGGCTCAAAACTAAGTGGTGGTATTCTCTTGGACACGGGTGGGGACAAGGGGGTCTGGAGCGTCATTTTACACGGTCAGTGATCTCAGATCTCGTGGCCAGGTGCAAGGTCTCTTATGAATAGAACATTTCATTACTACTGTGTTCTCATGGCCTTCAAATTATACTATGTTGCGAGTTAGGGGAAAGTCAGCAGTTCCTGAGTTAGTCATGTCTTTATAGAAAATACAGTCTTTGTCCATTGTTAGATGGGCTGGGAAATTCTGTCATGTAATGTAGTTTTAAAATGAAGAAGTTAGGTTATGAGGACAAAATGGAGGAATGAAGAAGTCAGGTTAGGAGGACAAAATGGAGGATTTGTCACAGTATGAAGTTAAAATGGAGTTAGTACAATAATTCAATACAAGTACAATAAAGATTTTTAATAATTCTACATCAGTCTCTCTAACACTATGGAATGTTCCCTTTCTTCTACACTCACTACATACAGCTTTTCTCTGTCCCAGACTAAATACCAGGAACTTCTGCCTGCTAGTAAGAAGGTAAGGAGACAAGTGGACCAGCGAGTGCTAGAGGACAGTCCTTAGAAAGCGTTGAGCGAGCACATCATTAGATGCATTTATGCCAAGCTCAGGGTGCTGCCTGCATAGTATGCCCTTAGTTGGCCAGCTGCAGGATTGGCAGGCAGTCTGACATGCATTCATGCCAGGCTGGCCTTCTAATTCTTTGGGCATACATGTCCTCTTTTTGGGCATGTTCGCCCCTTTTGGCAGGTTACGTGATTTGTGTCAGTGGCACACCCTTTTACTGTGCCCATTGACTTCCTGCTTGACTGGGCACTGCTGTTAGGGGTTATGGATTTACTTGAAAGATGAAAACATCAATTAGTGAGAGATTAGCATAGGGTATGTGTTTTCTTATAGCTGCTTTTTTCTTTCTCTCCACCACCATCTCCATCAGATACATGACTCTTGGGAGGTATAACTGTTTTACTGTTTTTGGTCGATATGATTCTGTAATTAGGCCCGTCATAATTGTCAGCACCAGGCCCACTGGGCTCTTAATCTGGCCCTGGTGATAGTGTAAGTGCAACAAAAACATGGCACTAGGGGGAAAAAAAAGGCATAAGCCTGTGGATTTTATCTACAAACATCAAAACTTTGTTGCTGTTTAAAGCTATCAAAACTAAAACAATAAAAGAAAACTAATATAAACTAAGGTCTACAAGACACACAAAAGACCCAATCAGTTCTCTCCATTAAATAAGTAAAAAATAAAACGTGATTTCGAGAGATCTCCAAAATACCTGGAGAGGCGAATAGCCTCTCCTCGCTCCTCACCCCATGGGCTACAGCGTGGAGAGTTAAATAAAATAAGCGTTCTAGAGACAACATATCCCAAGGGTCCCTAAACACACGGTGGCTATCGTTTCCTCCAAATCCCCAGTCTGGCAACTAAAATCTGTCCATAATTTGTCCCTAAGTACTCCGCACTTACTGATAATAGTGATTATTGTAATTATTGTATTGAATTTATGTTTCTATTCACAGTACACTGCCTGCACAATAGATAAGGTACATCAAGAGGAGATTTGGGGAAGTTAAATTACCGTGAAACTTCAGTAATGAACATGAATGACCCTTTCTGTCAGTGTATATGGTGGATTTGAAGACATGGTTTATATTTTGAACCACTGACACATTTATATTTGGACAATTTTCCCGTAAACTTATATAAATAGATTGAGCATTCATGCTTCCCTCTTGCTTACAATGGGCCAGTGAGGGACAGTGGCGGATCCAGAAGCTAATCTCGGGAGGGGCACTGGCAGATCATTTTAAGAAACAATCCAGGCACAATAACCACTACAGCTCTCTGTAGTGGTTTTGGTGCCAGGATTTGCTGTGGTGCCCTCCCAGAGTAAGTAGTCAAACCGTTTAAAAAAAAACGTTTGATAACTTACCCAGGGTCTGCTGGGATAGTGGCTGTAGTGTGTGTGTGTGTGTGTGTGTGTGTGTGTGAGTGGTGCAGTGTATGTGAGGGTCGCAGTATGTGTATGGAGGGGTAGTGCGTGTGTGAGAGGGGTGCAGTGTATGTATGGGGTAGCAATTTGTATATTGGGAGCAGTGTGTTTGTGTGTGAGTGGTGCTGTGTGTGTGTGTGTGTATGTATGGGGGTCTGTGTTTGTATTGGGGCAGTGTGTATAAGGGGGCAGTGTGTGTATTGGGGCAGTGTGTGTAAGGGGAGGCTGTGTGTGTAAGGGGGGGCTGTGTGTGTAAGGGGGGCTGTGTGTGTAAGGAGGGCTGTGTATGTAAGGGGGGGCTGTGTATGTAAGGGGGGGCTGTGTATGTAAGGGGGGCTGTGTGTGTAAGGGGGGCTGTGTGTGTAAGGGGGGGCTGTGTGTAAGGGGGGGCTGTGTATGTAAGGGGGGTCTGTGTGTAAGGGGGGCTGTGTGTGTAAGGGGGGCTGTGTGTGTAAGGGGGGGCTGTGTATGTAAGGGGGGGCTGTGTATGTAAGGGGGACTGTGTATGTAAGGGGGACTGTGTATGTAAGGGGGACTGTGTATGTAAGGAGGGCTGTGTATATGAGGGGGGACTGTGTATGTAAGGGGGGACTGTGTATGTGAGGGGGGGCTGTGTATGTAAGGGGGGGCTGTGTATGTAAGGGGGGGGGGGCTATGTATGTAAAGGGGGGGCTATGTATGTAAGGGGGGGCTATGTATGTAAGGGGGGACTGTGTGTGTAAGGGGGGGCTGTGTGTGTAAGGGGGGGCTGTGTGTGTAAGGGGGGGCTGTGTATGTGAGGGGGGGCTGTGTATGTGAGGGGGGGCTGTGTATGTGAGGGGGGCTGTGTATGTAAGGGGGGGGCTGTGTATGTAAGGGGGAGCTGTGTATGTAAGGGGGGCTGCGTATGTGAGGGGGGCTGCGTATGTGAGGGGGCTGTGTATGTGAGGGGGCTGTGTATGTGAGGGGGGCTGTGTATGTGAGGGGGGGCTGTGTATGTGAGGGGGGCTGTGTATGTAAGGGGGGGCTGTGTATGTAAGTGGGGGCTGTGTATGTAAGGGGGGACTGTGTATGCAAGGGGGGACTGTGTATGTGAGGGGGGGCTGTGTATGTAAGGGGGGGCTGTGTATGTAAGGGGGGACTGTGTATGTGAGGGGGGCTGTGTGTGGTGCATTGTGTGAGGTGATAGGGGGGCAGATTAAATATATTATTTTTTTTATTATTAAATAATAACTAACAAATTATAGCTAATGTCCCCCCTCCCTTCTTACCTTTGCTGAGGGAGGGGGAGACATTGCTCTCTTCCAGTCCCTGGTGGTTCTAGTGGAGAGAGTGAACTCTAACCTGCAGCTCAGGTTAGAGTTCACTCTCGCGAGAACGGAGCGTTGCCATGGTAACGCTCCGTGCTCGCGAGAGGAGAACCCGGCGGAGCTGCAGAGAAGAGCTCCCCCGGGTTCTCTCTACCTCGCCCTCTCCTGCCGGCCGCCCAGCAATCTGCCTGTGGGCCGGGGAGGAAGATCACTGATCTCCCCTCCGGTCCGTGATGGCAATCAGCAGGGCTGATGCTTGGATAGCACCAGCCCTGCATGGGCCGGCAGGGGAGAGCCTCGGGCAGCAATATTTTCTCGGGGGGGGGGGCAATTGCCCCGTTGCCCCCCCCCCCCTGGATCCGCCAATGGTGAGGGATGCATACTGATCTCTGGTGGTCCAGTGGGTTCATCTTCTGGTCTGCACCTTTGGCAAGTGCAGACCACTTGTAGTGCGCTGTTTGTTGGAGTGTTGCCATGGTAACCCATGTCAACGATTGCAAGAGTAATACATATGGTATTAACTCTCTGGAGGTACAGATCTGAAGCTCCCTGACTAGAGTCTGTAAAAGTAGAATCCAGTTGAGGATCATATGCCTAGGTATAGTGTCGATAGTGTTGCTCAAATTTTCTATTTTCTCATAAATACTGTTTCTCACATTTATGAGCATGGATGTCAGTTTAGTAATCACACAAGGTCACTTTATTTATGGTGTTTAACCACTTTCCTTTTTGTATTTTCTTGCCTTTAGTCCTTGTTCTCTTACTATCATTATCTCAATATCAATGTGTCCCAGTGTCAATGCGTACTTTTCAGTAACAGATCACATGTACCATTAGAAATGAATTTCTATTGAAGTTGAACTGACACTGGCAGGCATGGATATACCTTCAAAGCTGTTATTTTATGATTTGGACTTACAGCTTATTAGTAAGTTGCTAATTAAGGATGAGGATCATCTTAATTGGCTTAAGGTTTCATATAATCTTAATACATTTGCAACGTGTAGAAGGAGAGCAGACAGTCCCTTGTGGTTCAGCAAGATATTGCAGACAAGCCACAGACAGAAGTGTTCATATTCTGTGCACACACGCTTGGCCATGCCTTGAAGAATGTTTTTAGATTGCTTTGGGCCAGTCACAAATTAGATGTTAGTTAAACAGCATCTTCACACATAGACTGACTGGCACAAAGTTAACGTCAATTCAACAAAATCAGATAAACTACCAATTTAAAAACTTTAATAGTTCATTACAAAAATATTATTTTAAGAATTCAGTATTTGGCACTGTGCACTGTGCACAGTATAGAATCTCATGGGGGGGAGAGGTGGGGGGCAAGCTTCAGAGGAGGACAGATGTAATTTCTCAGAGAATTGGTGTCCCACAGGAGTGCAGTACGATCCTTCTTTGTGGTGTTTAATGGAGTGTCTGTGCATATTCATTCTGCCATTTCATTGCTGGTTGGTTTCCCCAATGTAGCATCCTAGGTGGCATTTGGTGCATTGAATCATGTATACCACATTGCTGGATGTGCAGGAGATTGAACCTTTAATGCTGTAGGTTTTATTGTTGTGTGTGGCTGTTTTGTCTGTGCATATGTGCACTGCTGACACAGTTTGAGTCAAGGTTTTTTGCATTGACTGGTCCCGTTTTCTTCATTCTTACCATCAGTGGGCAGCTTCCTGTTGATTAATTTTTGTTGGAGGTTTGGTGGTTGTCTGAAGGCCAAAATGGGTGTTTCAGAGAAAATGTTTGTCAGAGTCTCAATAGGACCCGCCCCTGGTGCTAAATGCTCTAGGTACGCCCCTGTAATATGTACCATCTTTTGTATAAATATTGCAGTGCACACTCAATAAATAAAAAATAAAAAATCAAATTTCACATTTATTTTTCTTCATAGAGAGAATATAATATTATGAAGAATAAAGAATAAAACAGAATATGTGACTTTAAAACATAATCATATTCTTCAGGCAATACATGCAATATAGTTATACATATATATATATAGTTATCTTCCATTTCACTGCCATTAGCACTATATTTTTCAGTTAATTTTCCCTCACCATCCATTGCTCCAAAACAGATTACTTAAATGGCTTGTACGACACCAAGCAGTCATGGCAAACATCCATTGGGATGTAGAAGGCCCTCAGGACTGCTGCAGATGCATTACAGCTGCTGAGAAGAGACAACCTATATTTATTTTAGAATATTTTAAGCACACGAATCACCAACAGCACATGAAAATTGTAAATAAATTATTGTATGGATAGAAAAATGTTCCAAATAAAACGAACATATCCCTAGTTTCTGTTAGTTCAAATTACCAGAGATTTGACATCTTTTCTACTATGAGATCATTGTGTGTTCTTGGATGTAAACTTAAAGGACCACTCTAGGCACCCAGACCACTTCAGCTTAATGAAGTGGTCTGGGTGCCAGGTCCTTCTAGGGTTAACCCATTTTTTCATAAACATAGCAGTTTCAGAGAAACTGCTATGTTTATGAATGGGTTAAGCCTTCCCCCTATGTCCTCTAGTGGCTGTCTCATTGACAGCCGCTAGAGGCGCTTGCGTGCTTCTCACTGTGATTTTCACAGTGAGAGCACGCCAGCGTCCATAGGAAAGCATTGTGAATGCTTTCCTATGTGACCGGCTGAATGCGCGCGCAGCTCTTGCCGCGCGTGCGCATTCAGCCGACGGGGAGGAGAAGAGGAGGATCGGAGGAGGAGAGCTCTCCGCCCAGCGCTGGAAAAAGGTACGTTTTTACCCCTTTCCCCTTTCCAGAGCCGGGCGGGAGGGGGTCCCTGAGGGTGGGGGCACCCTCAGGGCACTCTAGTGCCAGGAAAACGAGTATGCTTTCCTGGCACTAGAGTGGTCCTTTAACTAAAAACTAAAATCTCTCTTATATGTCTGGTTTGGGCTTTAGGCACCCACATTTCAGTGTTGTACTTTATCTTTATTTGTTACCCATTTTACTACCAAAATCATGTATACACTTTCCTACCTTCATTGTTTATTACAAATAATGCAAATCAAAATTTAGCCCATGAAGCCTTACTTAAATTTGTATTAGGTCTGGAATTTAAGTTCAGAGTGTAGTCATCAGTCTGTTTGTATACTGAGACTGGGCCCCTTAAAACAGCATTAACACCCAGCACTCACAAGCAACCAAGTCCTGCAGAATCTTCTAAGCAGAGGTATCATCTACTTGCAATCACTTCCTCCCTCGGGCTATCACTGTGGGATAATTCTCCCACCCATGTAGCTGGCAATACCCATGACTTAATTTTCTCTTATGCATGTTCAGTATCTAATATCTGCAACACTCCATTCCTCTCTCTGATCACCACCTCTTATCGTTTGCTCTCGTGTACCTCCTCACCCAACAACCTCAGCCTAACCCCCCTCAACTCAGGAGGAACCTTAATTCTATTGATCTCCAGCAGCTGTCAGCTGATATTGATTCACAACTGCTATCCATCCCTTCCCTCTCCTGTCTTTCACTGGCCATCTCTGCATATAACACTACCCTCACCTCTGCCTTGAACGCTGCAGCACCGCTCCAAACAAGCACCTCAAGGAGGACACGCCCCCGTGGCATACTAAATCAACACGCTACCTGCAAAGATGCTCCCGTTGTGCTGAACGCTCCTGTAGGAAGTCTTGCACCCAGTCAGACTTCCTCCATTATAGATTCATATTGTGTTCATACAGCACAGCCCTTGCCCTCGCCAAACAGTCCTACTTTTCCTCTCTCATTAGTTCATGCTCCCGCAATCCCAGGTGTCTCTTTGACACCTTTAATTCTCTTCTTCGCCCTGCTGTGGCCGCCCCCCAAACTAACCTTACTGCCGATAGCTTTGCATGCTACTTTACCAACAAGATTGAACAGCTAAGGAAAGAATTCACCCCACTTTGCGGTTCTCTTTCTCAACCACACGTAGATCATGCCTTTCCTACCCTTGAGATGTTCTCCCCAGCTACTGACCAAGAGGTGACTGTGCTTCTATTTTCCTCTCGCCCCACCAATTGCCCGCTCGATCCTGTCCCATCTCACCTTATCAGATCTCTCTCCACTTGTCTCGTGCCTTCCTTAACGCACATCTTCAACTGCTCTCTCTCTTCTGGCATTGTCCCTGCTGATCTTAAACATGCCACTGTAGTACCTATCCTGAAAAAAACATCTCTTGACCCATCCTCCCACTCTAACTATCGTCCTATATCCCTGCTCCCTTTTTTCTCAAAGCTTCTGGAAAGACTTGTCTTTACCCATGTGTCTCATTTCCTCAATTCCAACTCTATCCTTGACCCTCTTCAATCTGGCTTCCCCCCTCTCCACTCTTCTGACACTGCTCTTATCAAAGTTACTAAAGACCTAATTGCAGCTAAATCCAAAGGCCACTACTCCATACTAATTCTTCTTGACCTCTCTGCTGCCTTTGACACCGTTGATCATGCTCTCCTTCTTCAAACTCTTCAATCACTCGTTCTCTGTGAATCTGTCCTCTCGTGGTTTTCCTCTTATCTCTGCCAACGCTCATTCAGTGTCTTCTTTTCTAATGACACCTCATCCCCTCGTCCTGTCTCAGTTGGAGTCCCCCAAGGCTCTGTACTTGGTCCCCTTCTATTTTGTCTTTATTCGGCCTCTCTTGGCAAACTTATTACCTCTCTTGGATTCCACTACCACCTGTACGCTGATGACACCCTGATATATCTCTCCTCCTATCTCTGACTGGATGTCCTCCCGCTTTCTGAAACTCAATCTCTCTAAAACTGAGCTCCTTGTCTTTCCTCCTCCTAATACTGATCCTCCTCTTTCGCTCTCCCTTCAAGTTGGTGGTAACACCTCTAGTGGCAGTCAGTCATACTTCCTAGTCCAGTGCTGCATGGGGGGGGGGGGGGGGGGAGGGGGAGAGTGAAATGTCTGTATTCCTGACACTATAGTATTTTCTTTGCAGTTTAACAATCAGGGAGAAGAAAGACGTTACAGCATCTTGCAAACCCCTGTAGAGTTTAGTGCAACTGTAACAGTGCAGATGGGCAACATACCTAATCAGATTTCTAACAAACACTCATGAGCAAGATATTTTACCATTTTACATATCTATTCTTGTGTACCACATTTGACAAAATGGTATTTCTGCTTATATGCCAATATTTCAGACCCTGCATTCAGGAAAGGGAAGGACATAATTTAATGTGAATGAGAGAGGCTGACATGCACTGGGTATAGTGGAGTTGCCAGGGGCCATGGGGGTAATTAAAATAACTTTAACTGAGTAAAATCCCAATGTTGCAAGAGTAGCTTCATAGATGGGAGCATGTTTGGGAAGACTGGTCTCATTCCAAGTCACTCAAAATAGATACTGGATCCCCTTTGGCAATGACCGATTGTTATCTAATGTACACCTATTGTGGCCCATAAATGTTAGAATGCCTGGTGATCACAGTCCCCAATATCGCCCCTCTACAGTAGACTTGGATGTGTGGTAGTCCTAGACCTCCCACAGGAATTGAATATTTGCAAAATGTTTCAAAGGTTCCCTGAGGTTTGCTCAATGGGAAGGCTTGAATGACCCAAAGAATCTCATCACTTCAGATAGGTGCAGATAGAGACTCTATATGATCTAATATCCTCAGTCAGCTGCGATGTGAATGGGTCCAAGTTCAGTTTGTATAATTGGATATAGTATTGGGCAAAAGTATTTCTAATGTCCGATGGAGTTGTAACTTTGTGCCCTGTGGGAGAAAGGAGATGGGCTTGCTTATCTTTCAACCTGTTTCCCAGAACATAATTTTGAACCTATAATTATGTAAGTTGAAAACCTACTTTATGTAAGTTGGCATCATTAATCTTCCATTGGGGACTTTGCTCCTTCAATTTTAGAGATGGGTATTATTGATTACGTCTGCTTAGGTCATACAACTGTTTATGTAATTCCAGTGACTGTTCTTGAAATCTTCTTTTGAGAATGCCTGTTCTTTGGATTAATAAACCCAGAATAAAAGGTTTGTATGCCAACCATTGAGTTTGTGATGACAACCCAGATTCCTTATTAAGCTCAATGTAATGAGCCAATTCTTTTTCAAGTGTGGACATAAATTCCAGGTCACTCAAGAGTGACTCATTCAACCTCCACAGACTGTAGCTTCTGTAATCGTACTGGTTCTTTAAAAGCAAGGGTACAGGAGCATGCTCAGACCATGACACCAAACCAATCATGTAATCATGTAAAAATTAAAAGGGTTGGTCATTGGACTGTAAAGTAGCCAGATTATCTTACTTGTACATAATTTTTATTATTTTGTATCACTGCAGTAATCGATGAACAACATTTTTTTATTCTATATGTTATGTAGCAGCCAGTTTTCAATAAATCCTAGGTTTAAAAAAAAAAGTACTTTGTAATGAAAGAGTTAGTGATATGCTCTGTATATTCTAAAGGTCTTCACATTTTTTCTTAAAAATAGATAAAACATGGGGGCGGGGCCAGGCCGCCAGGCAAGATGGTCACATGTCAGAACAGCTCCTGACACTTCCAAAGAAATAAGCATGAAAACTGGACTTTTGGCACAAAAAGCCGACCAGCTGAGGTGGACCACATCGGGTGAAGAGTACCGGACCCAGGGTGAGGCTGGCCTGCCAGGTTTCAGTCCCCTGGAGGAAGAATCCTCACTGGCGCAAACGAGGCCTACTCAGGCGGTGAGTGGGGCAGACGGCCGCTGCCCCACTATCCTGCCAATCGGTACTCAGCCAAGGCCAGACCCGTCGGGAAATGGACCCGTTCCCCCCCCTCTGGACCGGGGGGGTGATCCCGGTCCATACCCCCACCTGCCCCTGACACCCAGGGCGCAGCAGCAGGGCCGCCCTGCTCCGACACCAGGAAGCGGCAGTCAAGATGGCGGATGTTAAAAGTGATGGCGCCAATACCGGATCCACCACAGGCCTCTCACCAAAACAGGCAACGAGGCGCAGAAACAGCCCACACCGCTCCTCCTTCAAAAGAACTTACCTGCGGGCCGACCCGGCAAGAGGTGACACTCTAATAAGATATTTCTGCCCGATACACCGTTACAACAGGGCTGCAGCGTCTGATGACGGCCCAGCCATGAGGGGCACCAGCACCTATACACTCTTCATGCCGCAGCTGAAACCCATGGGCAATGTAACTAAGCTAAAAGAGGACATTTGCTGTAGGTTCCAGGGACGCCTGAGAAGTCTGCCATCGCCACGCTGCAACACTCAAAACCAGGCTGAATGGTAACCCTTGCTTTGGGCCCTCTCTTACCAATATCCCCAGGGACTGTACTAGGCACTCGGAGGGGACCGGCTGAGCAGCTGCACACGACCGGAGCCTGCCAGGCGCACACCTCGCCACAATTGGACTCCCTCACCATACCTCATAACATAGGACCTACATTTTACAGGCTAGCAATGTGTACAGTAATAGTCTTTAACATGTTATTATTTCCTTTCACAATGATTCCTACAGAGTTTCTGCCTTTGCATTTATTTTATGTGAGACCAGCATAACTTGAGATAGCAACTCGTACCAGCTCATACAAGGCATTATACTAATGGTTTACTTTTTTGTCTAAAATACATTATTCATCCTATATAGCAGGAAAAGCAATGTCACATATTATGCTGCTTTAGTTTCTTTAAAATCAGATACTATCCTGAGTTCCATATGTGGTGTAGTTAAAACTTTACTTTACAAACTTAAGCCCGGAAGGCTTTCAACCCCCAGCCATTCATTAACCATGACATTAAGTGACCCTACCATAAATGCTGGGAGGACTTATGTTAGCGCCGGTCAGGCTGAGTATAGTCTACCCCAGCTGGCCCACTTCTATACTTAGCACAGCATCTAAATTACAAGGCTGGTATAGACCTCGGGGGTATAGACCTCGGACCATCTTGCCTGCTTGTCTTCAGGTGTCAAGCACCCAGCTAGTTTCCTTGGCTAAATCTAAGCCCTTTAGCCCTCAATAGGCCTTACCCAACCTAATGCTACTGACCGTATGAGACAGCTCTTTGTACTTGAAATTTCTTTTGAATAACGGGGCATGATCACAAATCACGGCACAGATCGTACCAAGGGCATAACACAGTACAATCCAACGCAAAGCTAAAAGTGTACAACTATTGCACTGTGATGCAATGTCCCAGCTTGACCCTTAATCTTAATGTGACCAAAAAGCGACACATATCTGTGAATCAAACTATTATTTTAACTTGTCTTTATAAGCGTGAGAAACTATCCTGTTTGTATAATTATTAAAAAAGTGCAATGTCATTAATGTCATGTAACTAAGCGTGTTTACGAACTAGAGTGCACCAGCTATTGTGGCAGTGCTAACTCACATGTTAACCTCATGCACGAATAAAAATAAAGAATAAAAAAAAAAAAAAAAAGATAAAACATATCTCTACCTCTGTAAACATAGAAAATATGTTACTATGTTTTTAATAAATCATTTTAGTCTCTCTGAATTTAATTTGATATTTTATTTTAACTATTTAGGGCAAAATTAATGTAGTGAGAAGTATGTGCCAATAAAAATAGCAGTGCCTTATAAGTGCTGGATTAAGGACCTGGAGATGCAAATTATGGTGGATCTAATTATGTATTCCAAATTTCTGATATCATGCCTTTAGAAGATACACATACACATACACATACATATACACATACACATACACATACACATACGCAACCATTCCAATGTGCATTTATAAAGATAGACATTTCAAGTATATAAAATCCATCTTTACAAGTAGGCTAGGCCACAGAGAAATATGCTGGAAGAGAAATGAGTACAACAGGTTCCTACCTATCCTGTGGGCTATGGAGAACAGTGAATCCATCATAAGAGGCTCAGGGGTCTGTGTGCAATGGGTCAGGTCATTTTGAGCCACATGGTCTTATTCAGGGTACATATCAAATGCAGATTACTAGCATATGAATTGCAAAAGCTACCCTTTGGCACTTTAAGTATCATGGACGATGTTCCCATTTTGTTCAGCCAGGAGAGACAATATCTGTGCTGGTTTATAACAAAATAGCCTCTTCCTTCATGTCCTTTGTGGTTCTAAATGAAGGATTATTGACAAGCTGCACCAGGTATATGTCATCATATCTTTGTTCTGTTAGTTGGAGCTTTCACATAACACTGAAAGATAGTAGATAAGGAATTCTGTGTCAGACACTTACATATTCCGCACACAAGAGCAGAGTCCTCCCAATAAATTAGAAAAATAATGTTAGGAAAACTTCAGGCACACAAACTGAAGACTAGATATGTTATCCCCCAATTATAAGAACCAGTAACACATTTTTCAAACAAAAAAATATATTTTTTCAAATTTGAGTGCCACTTTGGAAGACATATGAGTATGGTATTAATATGGGTTAAACATATACCCTTAATTAACCAATGAATTACTTTTAGCTTAGGAAAGATTTAGTAGTTATTGCCAATGACACTGGATTTAGAACATTAGCTCTGATGTTTATATTTGACTAATGATTGCACTGTAATTACTTGGCAAACACATAAACAGAGCTCAGCTATTAACTTGGATTATAAACTAATGCATTTTGATGATTAAGTGTGTTTGTCAGACAACATAAAATGTTTTTCGTTTGCCATACAAAAAAAACAACTTCTAGAAATTTTGAGCAGATCATTGGCTAGACAGACAGGTAAATAGACAGACAAACACAAAGATAAACAGCACAGGAGAGCTGGCAAGGGGCGTAGGGGGCAATTGTTCCCCAAGTCAACATAGTGGGAAGTGCGTTGGAAGAGTATTACAGTAGTGGTGTAGTAGACTCTTGCAGGAAATATACTAACTCAGCAGTGTTTGGGTGGTGGCTTGCAATATCAATGTTTTACAGGCCTGGAATGACCTATTGGAATATTTCCCAAATGGGTGCAGTATCCAGGGCTGACTTGTTTGCCGGTCTTAAACAAAGTCCAGCATCGAACTGAAACGTTGACAGAGTTAAGCATTTGAAAAATAAAGATTGAAGATTTGCATTTCAAGAACCCAAGTTATTATATTCTGGCTCAGTGTTATGCACCAGGGGCACTAAAAGACGGCGATACTATAAGTGCCAGATGCCATATATAATTAAATTTTAAGTGTATTTTGATATAATATATATATATTAATATCAAAATACACTTAAAATTAAATTATATATGGCATTTTTCTCAACCACATGATGTAGATCATACCTTTCCTACTAAACAAGAGGTGCCTGTGCTTCTCCTTTCCTCTCTCCCCACCAATTGCCCACTGTCCCATCTCACCTTATCAGATCTCTCTCCCCTTGTCTTGTGCCTTCCTTAACACACATCTTCAACTGCTCTCTCTCTCTCTTCTAGCATTATCCCTACTGACCTTAAACATGCCACTGTAGAACCTATCCTGAAAAAAACCTCTCTTGACCCGTCCTCCCCCTCTAACTATCGTCCCATATCCCTTCTCCCTTTGTCTTCAAAGCTTCTGGAAAGACTTGTCTTTGCCCTTGTGTCTCACTTCCACAATTCCAACTCTCTCCTTGACCCTCGACAATCTGGCTTCCGCTTTCTCCACTCTACTGAGACTGCTCTTATCAAAATTACTAATTACCTAATTGCAGCTAAATCCAAAGGCCACAACTCTATACTAATTCTTCTTGACCTCTCTGCTGAAACCGTTGATCATGCTCTCCTTCTTCAAACTCTTCAATCACTCGGTCTCTGTGACTCTGTCCTCTCATAGTTTTTCTCTTATCTCTCCCAATGCTCATTCAGTGTCTCCTTTTCTAATGATACGTCCCCCCTCGTCCTGTCTCGGTTGGAGTCCGCCAAAGCTCTTTCCTTGGTCTCCTTCTATTTTCTCTTTATACCCTCCCAGACTAACCTTTACCTCAAATACCTGGCTCTTGCTCTCTACTAAAGGGCAGCACTATACTCTAATGACATGGCCTCCTTGTTCACCTGATCTGAACCCCATTGAGAACCTGTGGTCCATCATCAAATGTGAGATTTACAAGGAGGGAAAACAGTACACCTCTCTGAACAGTGTCTGGGAGGCTGTGGTTGCTTCTGCACGCAATGTTGAGGGTGAACAGATCAAAACACTGACAGAATCCATGGATGGCAGGCTTTTGAGTGTCCTTGCAAAGAAAGGTGGCTATATTGGTCACTGATTTGTTTTTGTTTTGTTTTTGAATGTCAGAATTGTATATTTGTGAATGTTGAGATGTTATATTGGTTTCACTGGTAAAAATAAATAATTGAAATGGGTATATATTTGTTTTTTGTTAAGTTGCCTAATAATTATGCACAGTAATAGTCACCTGCACACACAGATATCCCCCTAAAATAGCTAAAACTAAAAACAAACTAAAAACTACTTCCAAAAATATTCAGCTTTGATATTAATGAGTTTTTTTGGGTTCATTGAGAACATGGTTGTTGTTCAATAATAAAATGAATCCTCAAAAATACAACTTGCCTAATAATTCTGCACTCCCTGTACATTGCAAACAATTGAGGGGTTAATCCAGTAGCTGACTGGGGTAACACTGTAGAACAAAAAGATTAGTATAAGCAATTAGACTAAACCAAGTTGCATGAATATGATTAACGGCATATAACGTGGAACTTACACTATTAGCATTGAGACATATATTAAAATTCTAATAATGATGAACCTCTTGAAAGTATGTGACTTGAAGACCTGTCACATAAACACCCTTGTTGGTAGGTGATTGACGGATACATAAGCCGATGTTGCCTGAAAATTAATGGGATAGCAAAGAGACAGATAAGTGATGAACATAGATAAGTGGTGAACACAGCGAGGGTCAAGTTGATAACCAACTTATCTATGAGTAGAATAGGTGGAGAACCGGAAAAGTAGCAATGTTGGAGAAAACCAAAATTGTTTAAAGGACCACTATAAGCATCTAGGGTTAACCCTGCCTGCTGTAAACATAGCAGTTTCATATGTTTACATATGGGTTAATCCAGCCTCTAGTGGCTGTCTCATTGATTTTCACATTGAGAAAGCGCCAGCGTCCATAGGGAAGCATTGAGAAATGCTTTCCTATGGACTGACTGAATGCGCGCGCGGCTCTTGCCACGCATGCGCATTCAGCCAATGACGTCGGAAGGAGGAGGAGAATCCCCAGCGCCGAGGGAGTCCGGCGCTGGAGAAAGGTAAGATTAACTCCTTCCTCCCATTTCAGCCCAGCGGGAGGGGGGTCATGAGGGTGGGGGGGACCTATTAATACTATAGTGCCAGGAAAATGAGTTTGTTTTCCTGGCACTATAGTGGTCCTTTAAGTAATTCGAATCAGTATCAACATAGACAGTATTGCCATAGACCATAAAAGTGGACAGACAAGTTCAGTAGAATTGCAATCAAGCTAACAAGTGTATTGGAAGATGTGGCAGTATACCCTCTCGAGGATGTGTTACTACCGCCTGTAGTCGCCCCTTCCTAGTTGTGCCCAGCCCTAGAGTGATTACAGCTGCTAGCCGGTGATTATAGTCACTTGCAGTCGTGGTATCACCCAAACACTAGTTGAGACTTAGTGAAGAGTGAAATAGAGCTGTTTATTTCAGGCAAGATACACGGTATTTATGCACAGACACCAGCAGGGGGTCTCCATTCAAAGTAACATGAAACATAAGCCCGCCCAGGCATCGCTGTCTGGGAGATAATGGTAGCTCTCGGACACAGGAACCGAATACACCAAAACCACAATAATACACACAATACAATAACACATCCCCAAATAGCTCCTGGTCCCAGCTATGATCCCTGTAAATAGCGGAGCTATCGGATGTACAGAGCCTGAAAAATCGTTATACAAAGTCTGGGCTTGAGGCTCTGTACATACTCGAAAAAAAAGCTCCACAGAATCATTTGGTTTCGGCTGATGGATTCTAATTTCGCGCCTAAACCACACAGTGACCAATCAGCGCTCAGGGAAGGGTTTGTGGCAGAACCCTTTATCTTGCACCGGCCAATCAGGAGAAAGGGCATGAACCAGTTTGAATAATGACAGGTTTGAGGACCATCACCTTCTGGCCGACATGCAACCTAAGAGTTCGGCAACTTTTTTATACCAAACGCGCTGTTTCCTTTGAGCTGCCAACAGGTTCTCGTGAACCATCTGGGTCATCTGTTCCATCCAATTCCTTAGTTCCAGCACATATGGATCTCCCCCTCCCATTGCTCTTGAATGAGATCCAGGGGCCTCGCACCCTTCTCTCATACAAGAGCTCCAAGGGAGAAAACATCGTGAATTCCTGTGGCACCTCTCTATATGCAAAGAGGAGGTGTGGCAGGAACCTCTCCCAGTCTCGGAAAGCAGTAGCAAAAGTCCAAAACATTTGCTTCAGCGTTTCATTAAACTGCTCACAGAGACCATTGGTCTGTGGGTGGTACGGGGAGCTTTATCCCGCATAGCTTCCATAGTTGGTGCGTGACTTCCGCCGTGAACTGGGTACCCTGGTCTGAGATTATCTCCCGGGGAAACCGCACTCTAGAGAAGACTCTTGCCAGAGTATCCACAACCGTATCAGCCTGGGTGTTCGTCAACACCACCGCCTCTGGATAGCGCGTAGCGTAGTCCACAACGGTGAGAAGGTACTTCTTACCATAGGGACTAGGCTTAGCCAGGGGTCCTACAATGTATTAAACATTATAACGAAATAACATACGAAAGGATGTGTGCGAAAGGGTTTAAGCAGTGAGATAGACCTAAACCGTGATGACACCATGGGAATGCAACCGGTTACATCAGTATCTAAGTTTGCAAGATGGCGACTTGCATGTGACCGGAAGTAGCCACATGCAAATCGCTAGCCGAGGAATGGCATAGGGAAAGGTATGGAGTCCCTTTAAAAAGGCAACTAAGCCCCTCCCACAATTCCAGGCAAAAGCCTTAACACATATATCAAAATACACTTAAATTGTATAATATAATTGCATAATTGTTTTGTTATAATGATTTATTTTTTCTTTATTTATATTTTGGGGGATCTGCATGATAATTTAAATTGACGATCAGGTCATGTAATCGCAATGTCATCGAGATCACATAGTCTGGATAGGCCGGATTTGCCGGAGGAGGTCTACCTGGGTTGTTAGGCTGTCCCTCCTGATTGGGATCATCTCAAAAGGAAACTATCTAGTCTTCTTGCAGGGCACAATCGTTAGGGCATACTATGCCGCTCTATTAACATTAAAGTTGTAGCGGCATAGTATGCCCTACAGCATTAGGGGTTAATAAATCCTATATTTAAAAGAAAACCGATTAATTTATACTTGACCCCAGCCATAAGATGCCAGCCACTTTCTGACAGACAAACCATCAGACCCACTGATCACCTGACCAACAGATAGACAAACAGACAGAAAAAAATATATAGATATTTGAGAAATGGATTATAGAGAATGATTATTCCAGGAGACCTGGAGGACAAAGGGCTGTGTGTCCGTTTACATAAACTTCATCCGCATTTAATGATACTATTATAGACAGTTCACACACACTCCTATGTATGGAATCTGAGCCCATTTGTGATATCTAAATTAAATATAGTCAAAGTAATACATTTATCTAGGTAGCACATGTTCAAGTACATTTAACTCTTATGATATTTGTAAATTTACTTTTCTGATACTTACGAGAGACTGTTCCATTTGAATAAATTATATTTCCATTTATTCAGATCCATGGACATTTGTGAGACAAGCTCAGACAAGCCCAATATAAAAACAGTCTTGGGTGAATGCACTTACTATGAGCTCCCATAGTGGGTTCCTTCTGTATTTGTGTGATCATATAAGGCACACAAATTATCTTCTTAAAAAAAAAAAAAAAAGGAAAATCAGAAATCAAAATATAAAAAAAAAACAAATTCACTGTATTGATATTTTACAGGGACATAGTAGAAGAAAAAAAACACATTTCTACTGTAAACCAGTGACCCACCACATGTAAATGTTTAACAGTTCAGAAAAAACTAAAAACAAAGAAAGCCCCACAAAATGATAATAATATGTATTTATCTTCCCTTGCTCCTTCACATTTTACACTGAAGTAAAACCTGCCCCCTATTTATTTATTTATTTATTATTGCCATTTATATAGCACCAACAGATTCCGTAGCGCTTTACAATATTATGAGAGGGGGATTTAACTATAAATAGGACAATTACAAATAAACTTATGGGAACAATAGGTTGAAGAGGACCCTGCTCAAACGAGCTTACATTCTATAGGAGGTGGGGTGTAAAACACATTAGGACAGGCATTAATTACGCCTCAACAGTATATACACGTTTGCAATCACTATGGGTTTTATTTGACTGGTTATTAGTGGATAGGTAGTCTATAGTGCTTAGTGTTTGGGTATAGAAGCCACTGGAGATAATATTCGGAGATGTCTGAGGTATTACAATGTGTATTTTGGAAGCCAGAGATAAGGTAGGCTATTGTAAATGCAAAATATCATATCTGCTTCCTCTAGGCAACCTCCATTTATAGAAATGCCACCTTGTGGCAGTGTTGCAGTAAATTACCCAAATTAAGGGTATATCAATTACATTTTTCAATATAAAAAAATTCCCAAGGTACTGTCTCTTATGCACATGTATTTCTCTTGTAACTGTGCCATCAAAGCAGATGGATTTTCGTGATTATTACTCATCCACTTTGTTATGCTGATTATGAGTTGTTCTTCATTAATTCATTAAATTAAAAAGTCTTACTGCTGGTAATGTGGGGAACGAGCACTATAAACACTAGGAATCATTCATCATCTCTTTTTTCTAACATGCCATTAGATTTGTTTATATCACTGCAAATACAAAATATAAAGTGAAAATGTAAGAAACTATGAATCAGTCATTTGAAATTTTAGAATAACAACCTTCGAAATATTACAGGGAAAACTGCATTGAAAATGGAGTTCTATACAGAATTAAATTAGTCTAAAAGTTAATACTTGCATTCAAATAAGATTATACTTCTCAATGTCACCTGTAGTATTTTGTTACTGTGAAAAACATATTGTGATGACATCGTCTTATTGCTTTTCTTTTAACCCTTTCAATACCAAAATCGAGTATAAATGGTTCTATTTTCATGTATGGAATCCAGTCAATAAAGCCTCACTCACTCGAATTTATGAGCTAGTTATGATTACCGGCCTGTAGAGGAACGAATGCATCTGCCAAAAGCCACTTGTTACTGATATAATGCCTATAAGGTTGCTGAAAATGTCTGCTCACTCCCTGCTTTTAAATGGTACAGGAACTTTCAATGGGTCATCAATCCTACAAACAGAAATTGTAGAAGGGTGACTGGACTCTACAATTTTACTGGCATATGACCATTTTTATTTATCTCTTTTTGTCACATCTATTGCATGTGAGAACATTTGCATATTTGATTTTGCACTGTCATACTCTGTGGGGAGTATTGCAAGATATACAGTATACTGTTTAAAGGGATGAATGAATAAGTGAAAAATAAAAATTGTGTAAATGTACACAATTTTTTTTTTTTTTAATAAAGTGTAATGCTACAGCCCTGGTACCCTTTATAATTTTGCCTCCCTCCCATCTGTACAAAATAAATAAATAATAAACAAATTACCTTTTCTCCAGCGCTGAATCTCCCTCTGTGCTTCCGTGACCTCCTCCATCCTGGAGGCATGCTTACAGGCTTACAAGCTAATCCATTACTCCTCATAAAGGAGCATTGGGGAACGTAGGCACATGCACAGTGCTCACAGTCAGGGCCGGCCTTAGGCATTTGGGCGCCCTGTGCAAAAAATCTTCTCAGCGCCCCCCCTCCCCCACTCCTTACCCCTTCCCACACACCCTGTCACACACACACACACACACAGGCAGGCAGACAGCCATACACACACACACACACAAACACACTCAGGCAGTCATACACAGACAGCCACACACAAACACACACACAGACATAGAATGTGACGGCAGATAAGAACCATTCGGCCCATCTAGTCTGCCCAGACAGTCACACATAGGCAGTCACACACACACACAGGCAGACAGCCACACACACACAGTCAGACACACACACTCACTAACAGACAGACACACACTAACATACACAGACACACTAACATACACAGACACACACTAACATACACACACACACACACTAACATACACACACACACACACACTAACACACACACACTAACATACACACACACTAACACACACACACTAACAGACACACACACACACTAACAGACACACACACACACTAACATACACAGACACACACTAACATACACAGACACACACTAACATACACACACACACACTAACATACACACACACACTAACATACACAGACACACACTAACATACACACACACACTAACACACACACACACACACACTCACCCACATTAACACATTTTTTAAAATTTATTTAGACACCCCCCACAGCCTCCTTACCTTTGGGAATGCTGGGGGGGGGGGGGTTCCTATTTCTCCCTGGTGGCCCAGTGGCTGCTGGGCGGCGCTGGCGAGGGAGCACTTCCTCTGAGCTGTTTGCTCAGCTCCCTCGCGCGCCGCACAGTGAGGCTGTGGCGGTATTTTATGTTGTGCATTCATAGTAGAGCCACGAAAGGTTGCAGGGACCGTCTTCACTGCAGTGTGTAACCAGACATGTCTGCATAAAAGGACAGAGGCATGTTTTCAAAGTTGTATGAGGTCGCCTTAGGTCCTTGAGTGTTGTGAAGTGCAGTTAATTTTTGGCCTGCTGCAGTTTAAGTGTTTGCACCTAATGTTGGAGCTCAGCAATGGCTTTGGTGTGTTGTGTGGCAGTATCTTCCCAATGCGGCTGTCCAGGCCTGTGAGGTCCACATGGAGTTGAGTCACATCTGCCTGGAGGACCTTCTGTAAGTCTCCCAGCATGGTTTTCAGCGTCTCTGCGGTCACTGGTCCGGTTTTGCCAGTTCTTTAAACCTTCTGTGATGACTTTAAGGAGGGTAGATCGTAAAGATCCTCGCTGAGGTCCAGGTCTTTTTGCTAGTATAAGTAATATAGTTGCTGAGCCCATGTGCCATGACACAGACACACACTAACATACACACACACACACACTAACATACACACACACACACTAACATACACACACACACTCACCCACATTAACACATTTTTTAAAATTAATTTAGACCCCCTCCCCCCCAGCCTCCTTACCTTTGGGAATGCTGGGGGGGTTTCCTATTTCTCCCTGGTGGTCCAGTGGCTGCTGGGCGGCGCTGGCGGGCGGCTGGCGAGGGAGCACTTCCTCTGAGCTGTTTGCTCAGCTCCCTCGCGCGCCGCACAGTGAGGCTGGGAGGCGGAGCCAGAATATGACGTCATATTCCGGCTCCCAGCCTCATTCTGCGGCGCGCGAGGGAGCTGAGCAAACAGCTCAGAGGAAGTGCTCCCTCGCCGGCCGCCCAACCGACCGCCCAGCCCATCAGCCCGACCGCCCAGCAGCCCAGCATGTCTGTTAGCCGCAAGGCTAACAAGACATTTGCCTTGGGCATTTGGGGGCGGCTTTTTTTGCCGCCCCCTGGAAAATGCCGCCCAAGGCAAATGCCTTGTTAGCCTTGCGGCTAACAGACATGCCGTGTGAGCTATGCGGCCGCAGGGCGCCCCCTGCACCATGGCGCCCTGTGCGGCCGCACAGCTCGCACACCCCTAAGGCCGGCCCTGCTCACAGTTTTTCCTCCATAGAGAATCATTGTATTCAATGATTCTCTATGGCCTACGTTGACGGTACTGTGCATGTGCACATTATGCCACAGCATGTTACGGTATGAGAGTCCGGAATTAAGATTCCCAGCTCTCATACCCAGAAGGCTTGGAGACGTGGCTTGAAGTCACTCTTCCAAGTGTTCTAATTATTGGGGTAGAACAGGGGGGGGGAGGGGGGGAGGGGCAAGACAGATGGCATTTTAACAACTTCAATAAGACTAAGTTGTTAAAGTGCCTACAGTGTCCCTGTAACTTTGTCTGCAAACCGCACTATACAGAAAATTGCATGTTATGATATGTTTATATGCTAGCTATCCATCCCTTGATTCAAATACATGTTCTGATGATATTATTTCCATGAAAAGTGCTTGGAAATAAAAGGGTTAATGTATAACTTTATATTCTTGCAGACTAAAGGGAAATGTTGATAAATAATTTTGGTAAAGTTAAACTGCAGAAGAAATAACAGAATAATCACAGAAACACCAAATATCAATTCTAATTGAGCAAACCGGCTATACCAATGTTCTATTACATTCATGGACCTTAACTGGTTGCCTCATTCATCTAGAGTGGTAAAACCTGATTATTGCGCATGTGAGGTGTTGCTATGGAATAAATATAATCCATTCATGATTAATATCTCACATTACCATGTCACATATTTAAACCTAAGTTCAGCAGTAGGTCCAACGCGTTTCGTTCAACACAGGAACTTCATCAGGGACCGCACAGTAAAAGAAATCAACAGCAATATTGCAGATTGTAAAAAAATACACATGTATTGTGTATTTGTATGTGTATTTTTTTACAATCTGCAATATTGCTGTTGATTTCTTTTACTGTGCGGTCCCTGATGAAGTTCCTGTGTTGAACGAAACGCGTTGGACCTACTGCTGCACTTTTATATTCTACCTGCTTGGTGTTGTATCACCTTTTAAAGAAAATAAAACTACAAATATTTTCTACCATTACTCACCTGGAGTCCTGTGTCCCATTTGGCTGCTAGACACTACCGAAGGATACCAGCATCCCCCCATATTTTCTGGGGAGGCACCTTGAATGCTGTTTTACCCTTACTATCTCGTGAGTGCATCCATTTAAGCGCACATTTTCACTGTATATACTGTATCACACTATTGTTTTTTTCCTTGTATGTTCCCTATATAGACTGTACAGCCGTATCCCACTTCTGCTTGTGGTTCTATACATATATATGATCGTTTTGTGGTGGATAACGATCTTGGGAGGCTACAGACTAATTGAGTTAAGTAATCGATATTTAACACTTAACAACGTAGTTGTTTTGTTAAACCTAAGTTCACCTGATATGGGCTGTTCCTGATTTAACAGATGGACAAAGGAGAAAAAAGAAAGTTAGGTTCTGATTGCAGAACTACAGAAAGAAAGCCTGGGTTTTATGAGTGCCAGGACACTGAAACCCATTCACTGTGGTGTCATGTATACTAGAGCTATATGTTGTAAAAGCCTAGGTATTACATTCTTTACTGTAAGAAAGATAAAATAGGGTAATTTGCGCACACAGAAATCCTGTTTGCCTCCCAATAGGTATTCTTAATGGTGACAACCAGGATTTTTCTATTTTCTGTATGGGGTAAACATGGAACAACACATTGTCACATCCTGTTCCTAGCTGCAGATCATTCTGGCTATGGCTTCTGGTATCCAGTACTCTTTTTACTATTCTTGTTTTGCCTATGCCGGAGTCGCTCGTCAATATGGGCAAGATAAGTGATTAATTCTTCCAGCGTATTAGGTAAGTGTCTGGTAGCTACTTCATCTAAGAGTTTGTCAGACAATCCACTCATAAACACATCTACAAACGCATTCCATCTAACCTCAGCAGCAAGTGTACGGAATTCCAGAGCAACGTGAACCTACGGACAATACCGGTGGACAAGTTTCTTGAGTGATCAGAGGTACCGACATTGGTCTACCATCTATGGCCTCAACGGCCAAGGGTGCGGATCTATTTTGGAACGGGAGAGCATGTTTTTGACCGAATATGTGATCCACAAAATTCTCGGCTGCCCCAGAATCTATTAAGGCAATGGTTGATACCTTTTTTCTTTCCCATTCTATAACCACTGGTAGAAGAAGCCTAACATCTTTCATTGAAGGAGGACATGCACATAACACCCAAGGCCTGTCCTCCTTGAGGGCTTAGGTGCTGGAGTTTTCCGGCCGGCTAGGACAGGTTAAGTGAGAATGTCCTTTTTTTGCCACAATACAGGCATAACCCCTCTCTTCTGCGGTATTGTTTTTCTGTCTCAGACAATCACGTAACTCCCAATTGCAGTGGCTCTGGAGGAGTAACCGCTGTTGTCTCAGACGAGGGATATGTCAATGCTAGGCGTTCCGGCACCCTTCTAGGTCTATCCATAATGCTTTGCCTGGTATTTGACTATTGGCTTTCCGTTTTGACTATTCTGCTCTCTGGTTATCCATATTTTGGCTTGGTTATATCGTTTGTCCATCTTCTGTACTCCCTTGACCTCTGGCTATCCCTTTTTACTACTCTAAGACGTTAGTCCGGCCACTCAAAGGTCCGGTACACGTCTTTCTCTGGGTTATACTCTGTGTGAAGGGGTCACTATTGTGACATTACACTAGGGCCATGGACCCTGCAGGTGTACCTGACAATCGGTTTGAGGAACTGGATCATCGTATGGACCAGATTGCTCTTGCCGTACAAACCTTGCTAACCCGTACTGCTCATCTCCAACCAGAGGAGCAAATCCCTGCCCAGAGACCTCAGGAATACCCTATGGAAATGGTTGCTGCAGGCACTTCCAATCATGCTATGTCCCCTCTTCAATATGGGGGTGATCCTAAGGGATGTCGAGGTTTCTTAAACCAAGTCAGCATTTATTTCGAACTCCATCCGAGAGCATATCCTACTGACAGGGCTAAAATTGGCTATATATTTACACTATTAATAGATCGAGCATTAGTCTGGGCTAATCCCTTGTGGGAGAACGATAACCCGATAGTTTTTAATTATGCATAATTTGTCGCAGCTTTTAGGAGAACCTTTGACCCTCCAGGGAGAAGGACTAACACTGCCAAAACTCTGTTACGTTTGAGACAAGGTTTTTGTTGGTTCCTCTAGTGCAGGCATAGGCAACCTTCGGCACTCCAGATGTTTTGGACTACACCTCCCATGATGCTTTGCCAGCATTATAGGTGTAAGAGCATCATGGGGGATGTAGTCCACAACATCTGGAGTGCCAAAGGTTGCCTACTCCTGCGTCTAGTGCTTATTATTATCTTGAGTGTTTTTCCTGGTATTTGACTATTGGCTTTCCGTTTTGATTATTCTGCTCTCTGGTTATCTGTATTTTGGCTTGGTTATATCGTTTGTCCATCTTCTGTACTCCCTTGACCTCTGGCTATCCCTTTAACCACTCTAAGGTCCGGTATACGTCTTCCTCTGGGTTATACTCTGTGTGAAGGGGTCACTATCGTGACACACATAGTGTAATCTGTATATAAAGTATACAAGAATGTATAAAAAGTGGAAACACTAGGAAAAAGGAGAGTAGTAAGACCGAACAGTCGTTTATTCCCGCCAGGAGGCCCTTTTGGATATTAGCAGACACTCTAGACTTTGGTCTTACTATTGTTCCTCTCTAGTGTAGATAATTCTTTCTATGATTAAGCGTAGACTCTAGTCTAAGTCTAGACAAGCCTGCCTACTCATAATCACTCATAATTTTATTTTATCACCAACTGCCTGAACGTATACCTCTTTATTTGACATGCCTCCTGCGAGCATTATCTACCTACCCTAAACGCAGTTGGCTCGACCCCAGGGGTCAATACAATAATCTTGTTTACCTCGCATGTAATCAACTAACTAACACACAACGCATTTTAACCTAATATGGGTCTTCCTCAGGTGAAAGTATAATCACAAATGTGCTTATACCGCCTTTTAAATCACACATAAAAACATAAATTATCCGCATGTGTCCTATAAATCAAACCGAAACCTCCCACTGCCAAATATGATCCGCACCGGAAACGCTTTTCCATCTCCAACATGGCGGCGTACCCAGTTTTGGACGCAAAACTATCCCATCCCAATAGGTCCGCCAGTCTCTGCCCATGCTTCTGACTGCTTCTCTTGGTCCTTCGGAGTGGCCGATAAGTCACTTCCTGTGACGAGAGGTCCTTCGAATTTCACAGTATTTCTGGTATTTTAAAGTTCAGTTTTCTGGTGGGGAAGAGATCTGGAAGTTCTTAGAGCTTCATTGGAAGTATTGGCAAAAACTCATAGTCCATTTATAACGGAAGGAGCAAATAGAGGAGAAATACGAGGAGAGAGAGGGGAATTATTACTTATTTAATCTTATTCTCAAAAAGCATCTTATCTCTCATTTTTTAATAGAGAATATACAGATGATAGAAGCATAAAAGGTATCTACAAAAATACACAGACAAAAAATATTGTAGACATATAATAAAAATACATGTTGGTAAAAAAACATACTAAAACACATTTTAAAAAAACTTTATATGTACATATGTGTGCAAAACAAAGGGTGAAAAGATTTAAGAAGGAGAGATGGTGCATGGAAAATTATAAGATTAAATTGATTTAAAACTCAATGTTAAGACCTTTAGGGACAAAGTGCGTAGCTCAAAGATCCACTTTGTCACCTGAATACTTCATTTTTTTGCCACATCTCCGGCAGGAGGTCAGATACCCTGTTAGTCTATTTGGAAAAGGGGAGAAGTGTGGCGAAACCGACCTCGCCACGTGTCCTTGGAGGGGGCTGCTTGCCTGCCTCTTGCCTTTGGACTATGGACCAGACTTTATGGGTATAGCTATACCATGGAGCCTATTCATATAATGAAAGACTATGGGAAAGACTTTAGCTCCATGGCAATTGTACTGTGTGAGTAGGATCTGCGCGCTATTCGGTAGTTTTGTGCGTGCAGATCCCAGCTATCTGGGGATGGGTGAAATGTCTGTGTGTTATGTGTAAATGTGACTTTATGTATTTTAAAGTGTTTTATGTTGTTTTGCAACCATGTGGTTAATGGAGTCTGCCTTTAGTCCTGGGTAATTGGATTACTTCTCCAATTAACTCCAGGGCAGAAGGGAGGAAACCAGGGTGCATTGTGGGGATGTTTTTCTGCCAGCCAGAAAGGAACAAAATATACTTTTAGTAACTTTTGATCCCCTGGTCGGATTCATGCCATTTTTTAATATGTTGTTCCCCTGAATGGATTGATTGTGGATATGTATTTTTATGTGAATGTGAGGTATGGTTTTAAAGTTATGAAAGTTGTGTAAAAGTATATTTTACACTGTATGCATAATGGGATTATGTGTCACACTAAGGGGAGGGGATGTGTGGGAGGTAACATCTATGTCATTGGTTCTTTTATGCCTCCCCCTGGGTGTGGCCTGTATGTGTGAGTTGGAAATAAAAGCCAGGCTGGATGAGCCAGTCCAGAGTTCCTGCTTAACCCTCAAAATGAAGTGTCGTCTCGTTCTTGGGGGGAATTGGATTGTAAGCTGACTGCCAAGAGTGTAAGCGGATTGTATGCTTTTCTTGTTCAGCTGTTCCAGTTCGGAGTGTTATTTCGTATCCAGATCGGGAGTTTGGTGTTCTGCAGTAGCTGTGCCTGTCTCTAGAAAAGGGGATTATCGCCTAAACGGATTTTTCCCCTATTATGCTGAAACGGTCCGTTACAGTTTCCTTTTTCAGGAAGAAGGGGAAAAAAAAGTCTTACTTGTCCTCCTTACCAAATAGATTGCATTTCTTACTTAATTGTATTTTTTAGTTTGTTTTTTAGAGACTGAGATTTGACAAGTTTATTATGTGTTTCCTTACTTAAAAATGCATTTCCAAGGAACTTCCAGCATTATTTAGCTTTAAAATTTCACAGTTCTGAAAAAGAAGCATAAAATTGGAAAAGGGAAATAATATGAAAGCATTAAGGAGAAATCTCGTCAACATGTTAAACATAACTACAAATAAGAACATGGTGTGCATATGGTTTTGTTGTTTTAAATCCTTAGAATACAATAAATGTATATTTATTGCATTAGTATACCGTATAATGAGTTTTACACAAACCATAAGAAATCAATGAGTTACGGCTTTTGTTTAAGTGATATTTCAAAACAGGAGCATTGATCATACACATAATAAGTATAGATTAACTATTCTTTTGTAAACCAATACATAGTCGCTACTGAGGCAATGTTGAAAAAATCTGTTTAAACACACTATATCTGTATGCTGCTG
Source organism: Pelobates fuscus (assembly GCF_036172605.1). NCBI lineage: Eukaryota > Metazoa > Chordata > Amphibia > Anura > Pelobatidae > Pelobates > Pelobates fuscus. Next base: position 403,775,517 of record NC_086317.1, read on the forward strand.
AATTATTTGGATGGTCTTCTGTTCATAATTCTTCTAAAACAATTACAGAAATATCCTGAACATCTTAATATTGCAGAGGAAGTCAATTTGGTGAATGTTTGAGGCCCAGTTATAAACCCCTTTTAACTACTTCTCTCTATCTTCCTCTACAGTTTTATCATTAGATTTTAGACCTATTTTCCAGCCCAAAAATTATTTTTACATTTTAAAGTTTTGTAGCTGACACAATTATTTAATTCATACAACACAAACAAACTACACAAATAACACAAACTACATCTATCAACTAAGCAACATAATTTGAATCATTTACCAACTTAAGTCTATATCATGTACTTAAATATGCACATTATGTTCCTTTTTTAAGGAAACTTGTTCTCTTAGCCTGTAAAGAGTTTATGTACAACGGTCTACTCTAAGGTATTGCAAATATAGTACAAAACTGAAAAAAATGACAAAGGGAATAAATAGTTTTTGTTTTTTTAATTGGAAATTAAATAACCATCTTCTTGATAATATTCCTGTTGTAGAAGATTTCAGGAATTGTATCAAAATTAATTGTTTTGGAAAATTACAATTCAGATGTCAAAAGGGTAACAAGAAAGTTGGGCTTTCTTAGCTCAAGTCTTATGGGCATACACTATATGGGGGTGGATTCTAGAGGCAATTATGGCCCTATATAAAAATGCATCAGCTAGAGTTGCTGGGCCAAATATCTGCTCAGATTGGATTATGATTAACAATAGTACTAGGCAAGGTTGCCCACTATCACCCCTACCATGTATAATCTTAATAGAACCATTTGCGATAAATGTTAGGAATAATCAAAATATTCAAGTTTACAAGGTTAATAATGAGGAGTATAAAATATCTATGTATGTAGATTATGTCTTATTAACAATGAAGATCCTAAAACATCTTTGGATGCATTAATGGGAGAATTTAACTAGTATAGTGAGGCCTCTAACTATAAATTGAATATTGATAAGACCATTCTGATGGGATTGGGACTGGATATTAAGACCCAGAGTGAGATACAAGAGTCATATGGATTCACTTGGGCAAAGAAGAAATTTACTATTTGGGGCTAGTGATCACTAAAAATGTAGATAGAATGATGGAAATTAACTTTATGAATCTCCTTAAATCTACAAACCAATTATTGGAGATATCTGGAGATATCTTGGCGTGGTTGAATTCTAAATTCAGATATATTACCTAAGTGGAACTTCCTCTTCCAAATGATTCCTCTAAAATTTGCAGATAGTTGGCTCGCCCTCCTACAAACTTATTTTATATCTTTTAAATCAAAAGGAAATAAGCAAAATAATCTTATCTCAAAGACTGGAAGATGGGGGTATAAATTATCCACATATAAGATTTCAGTACTTGGCCAACATGATATTCCATGTTTCTAGAATCAAACGCAAAGTGTCTCTAGGGAAGGATGGTATAAAATAGAATCCGAGGCTCTTGGACTAAAAGTTATTAATGGACTTATTTGGAATACTCAAAAAAGAAAAGTACAGATTACTTCTATAGAAAATAATATAATACTTAATCAATTAATTCCTGCTTGGGTCAGGTTTAAGAAGAACTTGGGTCTATACAGTGCGGTATTAGACTTTTTAAGCATATCAGTTATAGAACTTAATGTAGAAAATGTATCTTTATCTAATTGGAAAACTCAGGGAATCTATTATATAGACCAGATTATACAACAAGGCAAAGTGATACCTTTTGCAAATTTAGTTCAAATATTTAATCTTCCTAATTCTGAATTTTTTACGTACCTTAGAGTAAAACATCTTTTGCAAAATCATTTAGTAAAAATAAGTCCCAATTTATCTAAATCTTTAAAAAATATTTTTTGCAAAAAAATAGTCTCAAAGGTTCTAACTAAAGCCATTGACCTAGTTCGGGTTCTAAATTACGTGGAGAATACCCCCCAGAAAAGGCAATGGGAAAGAGATCTAGATTGAATTTTACATCAGGATAAATGGTGCAAATCTTTCAATAATATACGTAAACAGTATAAATCTAATCGAAATATAATATAAAATCTTCTAGAGATAGTATTTGGTCCCAGTCAAGATGGCAAAGATGTATCAAAGTGCCTCCTCTCTGTGCTGGCGTTGCTTCCAAAAAAGGGTACTTTCTTGCATATTTGGTGGTGTTGCCTGAAAATTCAAAATATGCTCTTTTTATATATGATAAAAATAACATAAACTTGGACAGACACCCTGTAGTGGCTTTATTACATAACATATCCCCATAAATGTTACATCCCCAGGACACAAAGTATACAAGCCAATCAAAACAATGTAACAATGAACGACACTCCCACATACAGTAAACAATCCCTCCCCTCTGCCTGTGATATAATTAAGGCAGATAATGCATTAACTTTATTATCCACAGGCGGGGAAAAAAAACACACACATTTTTACAAAGTCCAATAGTACCCGAAAACACAACATATCCCCATAAATTACATCCCCTGATAGCCCTGATCTGGATATCCAAAAATCACCCTGATTAGTTAAGGGGTTCAGGAATTTCCTGCAAGTCTTATTTTTGACCGACCGTGCACATGGTCCCATGCCCAAAACAGTTCCAGAGAATTAGTGCTAATGGTCGGTCTCTCTGTCTGGAGTACAAAAGTGCATGCTTCACATGAACAAAGCCTTTTAAAGTGTATTGGGCAAGGTATAATGCAGAGCCCATAGTCCTGAGACAAGAGGCTGGCCAGCAGGCCCCTCCAAGAACCAGTGACAAGGTTACTTTTGTCACAATGACAATAACATTTTTAAAAAGGAAAATCAGGGCTGACTGCGGACCTTATAGACCGATATCCCTCTTTAACCTAGATTTTTTTTTTACAAACATTTTGGCAGTTAGTTTAAGATATATAATTGGTGATTTGATTCATACTGACCTGTCAGGTTTTATGGAAGGCAGGAAACAATGTGATTAAAACTTTACATGCTATATATCTAGCTAATAACAGCGTCCTCCCCTCAGTGCTTCTCTCTATTGATGCTGAGAAAGCATTTGATAGGGTTAATTGAATATTTATGATGGCAGCATTGAAGCATCTGGGCTTTGGGGATGGGTTTATGGCATGGCTATGCACTCATATCCAGTGGCTAGGATCAAAATAAATGGGGAATTATTAGGAAAACTCACACTGACAAATGGGATGAGGTATGGCTAACCTTTATCTCCCTTATTTCTTGTATTGGTCATGGAACGTTTACTATCTTCAATAAGATAGAATATTAATGGGTCTCATTTTAAGGAAGGAGAGGTAAAAATCACAGCATATGTGGATGATGTATTATTGTGTGTATCTAATCTCTTAGTGTCTCTTCAAGGCATATGTCATTCAGATTTTAAAGTAAATATTACTCAAAGTGATGTTTTGCATATCGATTTATCAAATCAAGACTTGGCCCAGATACATTTATTATATCACTTCAAGATTACAACTATTAAATTTATTTTAAATTTTTGTTAAGTTAAGTGGTAATCATAAGCACTGATATGATATTAATTTTGTTTCTATGTTAACTACTATAAAAACGAATCTTTCTCGATGGTCTTCCACCCAATATCCAGGTTTGGGAGAATGAGTGTAATTTCTATAAATATTCTCCCATAGATTTTTTTTAACCTTTCCAGACCCGTTCTATCTCGCTTCTAAAATATTATTTTCACACATAAAGAGCTTTGATTAATTTTATTTATAAGGGGAAACCCCCAGACTACATTATGCATATCTGACCATACCTAAAGAGAGAGGAGGATTGCTATTACCAGATATACCTATATATGTAACTATTGCTATGCAGCACATCTTACACATAGTTTACAGTGGTCTCATCAATATACCGTGGATCACTTTGGAGCAAGAATGTATTAAAGGGACACTATAGTCACCAGAACAACTGCAGCTCAATGTAGTTGTTCTGGTGAGTATAATCATTATATGCAGGCATTTTCATGCAAACACTGCCTTTTCTTTTAATTATAGTTGCAACATTTTTTTAATTCATTAAAATCTAATCTCATATTACCAATGACACTCTTAAAAATTGAAAACCTGTGTGCTCGAAGGGAAATAATATTGCAATATGCTTTCTAAAATTTGCCTTACTTTTGTAGATTGTGCGAATGGATCTGGGACTAGCTTTGGAACCCCAGGAGTGGAATAAATATTCTAAATTAATGAAAGATAGCTTGAAGGCAGTTAAATATCAAGAGCAAGCTTTTAAATCTCTATCGAGAAGTTATAGGACGTCGGTGGGAATAAATTGATTTACTCCTCAAGTCAGTGACAAATGCTGGAGATGCAAACTTCGTAAGAAGAATATAGTGCATATTTTTTGTGTTTTGAGTTGTGCGATTATTGTCCCTTTTTGTAGAAAAAATGAGAGCTTGATTATTAATTTTTTTTTCTAGATTCATTTGATCTAGGAATTAATTTGTATTTTTCATATTGATTTTTCAATTAATTATCTGACGTATTCCATAGTCATTGTGCTCATTAATGTTGCTAAAATGCCTAATTTATTGAAAAACGTTTGTGACCTTCAGTAGAGCATTGGATTAGTAAAGTGAATGAACTTAGGAATATTGAACCCTTATTGCAAAGTGGCAGTTGAACCTCTTAAGTACACAACTTGTCATGTGTCCTTAAGCGGTTAATGAAAGAACAAAAAGGGGGTGTTTGGGAGACGTGGTGTATACTGGTGAAAGCCTTTAAAGGGACACTATAGTCACCTAAACAACTATAGCTTAATTAAGCAGTTTGCGTATAGATCATGCCCTGCAATCTCACTGTTCAATTCTCTGCCATTTAGGAGTTAAATCACTTTAACGAATTAAAGGACCACTCTAGGCACCCAGACGACTTCAGCTTAATGAAGTGGTCTGGGTGCCAGGTACCTCTAGGATTAACCCTTTTTTTTTTATAAACATAGCAGTTTCAGAGAAACTGCTATGTTTATAATGAGGGTTAATCCAGCCTCCAAATCCTCTAGTGGCTGTCTCATTGACAGCCGCTAGAGGCGCTTGCGTGCTTCTCACTGTGAAAATCACAGTGAGAGCACGCAAGCGTCCATAGGAAAGCATTGTAAATGCTTTCCTATGCGACCGGCTGAATGTGAGCGCGGCTCCTGCCGCGCATGCGCATTCAGCCGATGACGTCGCGATCAAGATGGAGAGGAGGAGGAAAGCTCCCCGCCCGGCGCTGGAAAAAGAGGTAAGTTTAACCCCTTCCTCTCTCCAGAGCCCGGCGGGAGGGGGTCCCTGAGGGTGGGGGCACCCTCAGGGTACTCTAGTGCCAGGAAAACGAGTTTTCCTGGCACTAGAGTGGTCCTTTAAGCTGTTTTTATTAAGTTGTTTTTATTAAGCTGTTTTTGTCTTTGAGCTGTTCATTTAAGCTGAATTTTAAGCTGAATGATTATTAATTAAGTATTTGTTAGTCAATAAAGTTTGTATTGATTATTTACTTGATGTCAGTGTTTTTCCCTTTCTCAATTATTCAATTCACTCATCCCGAATAAGGTTTTGGTGCCCACCAATATCTTTAAAAACCTTAAGGTAATTGATTATTGCTTTTTGATATTGGCGCTTCATGAATTTAATGATTAGGCACAACACATGCTCACTCGGCCACTGGTCCAAGGTTTCAGGCAGGGAGATGGAGATCGGAGATCAGCGATCACCAACAAACTTACACCTTCATCTTGGAACGCAGGTTTTACTGGACTTTGTGCTACTAATACCAGCATTTGAAGGAACTCCACTTTGCACCCTGTACCTAGATCCACTACTGCCTATGGTGAGATCCAACCATTTTATTTTATCTATAGCTTTTTTCTACCGAACTGATAAAACATTTTTTTGCCTTTTTATTATTTTTTCTTCCTTTTTTTTTCTTATGCATGAGTAGGATTGTTTTGCTGTATTTGATTTGATGTCAAGAGTTGTTGCTATACCTTATTTGATGCCAAGATAGTGCAAATTGATCAACTAAAGGGAAAAGGAACGCTGGAGTGGGGTAGAGGGGGGGTGGACCACTAAAAGAGAAGGAAGAGGAACACTAAGGGGGGGGGGAGAAACATTGAGGGGAATGGGGAGGCACTAAGAGACAGGTAAGGGGAGGTGAACACTAAGAGTCAGGGGAGGGAAAGGAGAGGAACACTAAGGGACAGGGGAGGGTGAGGAGAGTAACACTAAGGGACATGAAAGGGAGGGGAGAGGAACACTAAGGGACAGGAAAGGGAGGGGGGAGGAACATTAAGGGACAGGGGAGGGAGGGGAGTGGAACACTATGGGACTGTCATGGTAGTGTACCTCAACACGCAAGATTTAGTCCAACAAGAGACAAGATAAAGCAGATACGTCTTACCGGGCCTTAGAATGGCCGGACTCAATGTAGTACAGAGAAGTGACAGAGTCAGGAACGAGCCGAGGTCAAGGGAACAGAGAGACAGCGAAAACAAGAACTAGCCAAGGTCTGGTACACAGGAGTCAGGAAGCCGGCAAACAAGACAAAGCAGGGATAAAGAGAAAAACGGAGTCAGATACAAAGCCAAGGTCAAGCACGAAAAAAACACTACTGAACGATACAAGCACTAAAGGGAACTGAGGCAGAAACCATGATAGGGCAGGGAGCTAAGGGAAAAGTGAGTATAAATATCCTAGTGCTCAACTTGCTTGCCCCCTGTCATATCCACACCCCCAAAACGTGAGTGTATGGGGAATGTGGAATGACATGGGCCAATGGGAGACCGATTCACATTTCGTCTCCCACTGTCCCTTTAAGAGCGCGCCCGAGACGCGCAGCACGCTCTTAGAGCCAGGTGGGTCATGTGACCGTGTCTCGCGGTCAGTGCCCGCCTTCCTAAAAACTCCTTTGGACGAGCCGTGCGCGGCTTGTGCAGATGCAGGACCGCGCGCGGCGGGAACAGAGGACCTCTGCCGGCCCACGGAGAGGGTAAGTACCGCTACAGGGACAGGGAAGTGAGGGGAGAGGAACACTTAGGGACATGCAGAGAGAGGAACACTAAGGGACAGGTAATAGGACCCCTAATGGACAGGAAGAGGAGGGGAGAGGTCCATTAAGGGACGGAAAGGGGAGAGGACCACTAATGGACAAGGAAGGGAGAGTGGCACAAAGGGGGACCTGACTGGGGAGATAGACACACAGATGGGCCATGGGGTGAGAAAGTTCACAGCGGGGCTGGGGATGAAAGCTACACACAGAAGGGCCTGGAGGTGAAAATCCAAAGTGGCTGGGGGTGAAAGAGACACAGAGGGGCTAGGGGGAGATAGATAGGCTGGTGGTGAAAGAGAAACACACAAAGGAGATGGTAAGAGTAAAAGACAAAAAGGGTCTGGGAGAGAAGAAGACAAACAATGGGGATGGGGGAGTAAGACACACAAAGAGGGGTTGTAAGAGATACACAAGGGAGGTGTAAGACACACAATGGGCGGAAATAGGGTACAGGATACACTAAAGAGGGCAAGACGTTTAAAAAAAGGGGATAAGAAACAAAAGGCGGGTTAAAAGGCACACAGGTGACAATGCTTTTAAGGGAGGGGGCGCCAAAATCATCTTCATCTGTGTACCCAAAAATCCTTGCAACGGCCCTGGGTCTGGGGGAGATGGAGTTGGGTGGGAGAAAGAGAAATATGTGTAGCTGTTAGTTGGGTTTCCCTTTTTGTTTTGTTTATGTAATATGTATATAATGTTTTAATTTAAAATGCTAATATTGTATGTGTTATTTTTTTAAACTAGGAGGGGAAAAAAAAAACAACAACTATTTATTACCTCTGTAATTGTAGTTTTTGCCCTTTCTGAAAATAAAGTCTCATAACTTGAAGCAAAGACAAAATAATTTGCAGGCATAGATTGATAATACAAAAAGAGAAGTCCTGCGCTCACTCCCATCACTACTGGGCCGGCAGCAATGACTACAGTACACATCAGCCCCAATTTGTAGTAAAAACCATAAAAAAGAAAAAGTTACCTGCGCTCTCTCCTTAATCCCTATGTATATTTAGACAAAAGATTGATAATAGAAAGTTCTAAGCAAAGGCTGATTCTTAGGCGATTACTTCAAGGGGTAGATCCACTTAACAGTTAACCAATTACTAGTCATCTAGTTGAATTGCAAGGAGACCCATACAAATTAGGTAGAGAGAATATATGCTTCACAGAGAAATAGAACCAGATTACAAAGCAATTTACTAGTCCAAGACAATATAATCGAATTGTAAAGTCGTGAATCTTATCCGATTGGGGTAAATGTGCACTGCCTACCCACTGCCAGGGTTCATGATTGGGAGATGGGTGCTCAGGATATGGATGAAGGCATTATGAGCAGCCTCTCTGCTGAAGTTTTATTGGAGAATGACTTACGCTGGCTCACTTCCTCGTACCAACCAGAGCCTACTAATGCAGCATTTCCCATTACTACCTGGCAGCGGACCAGCAGACCAGCAGAGCAGTAGAATCCACTCCGTACCAATTTGAAAAAGGCTTTGAAAGTCATGTTTTAGTGTTTGCAGACACAAAACTCTGTAAAGTAGGGGGGCGGGGCCTGACTGCCATGGTGGAGAGACGCATCGTGAGTGAGCTCCTCCACCATCTCGTTTAAAAATCATTCCTGTGACAGGCTTGCCAAAATACAGCTGAGAGTAGGATTTGCTCCCCCGACTGTTCCAACTTTAAAGGGAGCTTTTTTACCCAACTGTGGCGGATGAGGCCTAGTGCGCACCGGTAGGAGAGGCGGCTGCTCTCCTGAACCAGAGGTACACAACACTGACAAATTTCAAGCAAGTTCCCCGTTACCTTCTTCCTTTGGAATGGTGGGGGTGATCCCGGTCCACACCCAAGAGGCAACGAGTACCTAGTAAAACAGACACGGGAGAAACTCGCCTTGCCTTCCTAAAATGTTGGCAACTGTGGACACCATCAGTCCCAGCGCTGCACTACCCGACTGGGAGGCCAGGCTCAAAATCATCTTTGCCTGTTTCTGGAAGAAGCTGAAACGCTGAGCCAGAGAACATCAATGTTGGGAATATGCCTAAGAAACACACACCCAGGCAATTTGGAGACTCCCAGGGTGCCCCTGGTGGTGGAAGCATGCTCCAAGATCAAGCCAAACCCAAAATTGGTGGAGTCGCCTGGCCTGTTGCATCACAACAGAAGCAGGGTGCAAATACCCAACAGCTCAGTAAAAACCCGCTCTACCCCAGCGACTGGCTTACATGGGAGGCTTCTGAGGTCCCAGTTGGGTTCACCTGCACACTCCACTATGGAGCCACTGAAGCTTAAATATAGGCCATTGTGCCTGCTGACTGTCCTGCTGCAACACTCTGTTATAAACCAAAGTGGCATTGGATGATCAGAGACTGGACTCTTGCTGGCTAGCACTAACCTCCTCCTACAACACCACAAGGCTTGATTTTTATTTATCCTTTTCAACTCTCCCACTTAATGTTGCATAGATATTGCCTAATGTTTATTTAGCTTGCCTAGTTCACAGCTAGTAGATAGCAATCTTGTGCTTGTTGCGCATGTGGCCTGATAACTTTAACTGGGGCCGCTTGTGTGTTCCAATATCTGCATTCTCTGTGTCACAGACATAATTATTGAGTACTAGCATTACTGTGTATCATGCCTTGACACTTATACCAGTAACTGCTTGTAGCGGGCCGAGGGTAACCCTGCTTGTTACCGCCACTATTAATGAATACACAGACCCATTTCCCCCATTACGACACACAGTTCTAGGGGTGCAACAACAACTTTATTCGCCACACTCGGCTTTATACTTTCCCCATGCAAGAGGTGGATCACACACAACGACAATGTCTCCTCCCAGGGTCCTCTCCCTCCCGGGGGGTCACATAACGGAACCGGAACCTCAATCCCTTTGTCCCCTGTTCCCACCACTCCATACCCCCTTTCCAGAGTCTTCCTTCTCCCAGGGGTCTGTGCATGTGACAGGAACTCCAGTCCCTTTGTCCCCTGTTCCTGCCACCCCTCCTCAGGGTTTCTTACCTCCAGGGACAGGAGGTCTTTATCCCATGCACCTCTGTGCCTGGGAGCCCTAGCACGGGCAAGCTTCCCGCCTCCTGGAGTCCCAGTCACAGAAAAGCCTGCAAAACCGCCATTGTCCCCAAAGAGTTTCCCCACGATCTCACGGATCCCAAGAATGGCAACCACCATGAGCTTGCCTCCGTTTGCGGGGTCTCTGGGTGAAACCAAGCAAGGGAAGCATCTCCTTTCGGGACACGAATGCTCCACCTGGCTGCCGTTCGTCAATACAAACGGCTGCCACCCAGGAAAGCACTCATTAATTACTTCCCTTGCAGTTTTACACTTATGTTGAAAATTGCCAATGTTCTAATTGATTGGTGTGAACATTCCAATGGGCACTGGGGAGGTCCTCATTCGGGAACCTAATGAGGTGGGAAGCAATCCACGAATGCTCCCCCTAGATGGCGTTCATCTAACAAAGGTCTTCCACCCAGGGTCGGCACGCGCCGAGGCTTCCCTTTCAGTTTGTGGTTACCACACCTTGTTAGTGAGGTGTGAACGTTCTAACTAAACATTCTAAATGGGATCTTGGGGTGGTCCCCGTTCGGGAGAAGAACAGAACCCGTTCGTATGAGCTCTACTGAATGGGGAGCAGGTAAAACACAGATTCACAATTACATGGGGGAAATACAGGCAATCACATAAAGACAATTCACGGACGGGCAGCGGTCCCGCTACACTACCCTATTATTATTATTACTAAAAATGTGCAGCACATTGCAATGCCACACTAAAGTGTTATAATGTCTAATGTTAATAAGCTTGTTCCTGCTGTTGTGGCTATACAAGCTCGTCTGTTCTAATGTGCACAACAAAAATAAAGAATTATAAAGAAAAAAAAACAGCTCTGTAAAGTAATACAATGTGCGCAAGATTGAGGGACTGGGCACTCAAATGGCAGATAAAATTGAATGCAGGTAAATGCAAAGTTATGCACTTAGGAGTAAAAAATGCACAAGAGGGGGCGTGGCTAGCCGAGCACCTAAGCAGACGTGTTTGCAGGGAGCTCCTGCTAAAAACCTCGAAAAACAGCCCCAAAAGCCACGAAAAGCATCAATTTCACCCTATTGCTGGCATATTGGGGACCCTGAACCCCCCAAGAGAGTGATGGGGCGCAAGCACCGCAAACAACTGGCATCGGAGGCTTCCACACTACCCGACATCAGACGGTCCTTCGACAGGCCGCAGCGGCCAGCACAGCCTAAAATGGCGCCGAACAGGCCTCAAAGCTCCAGTGAGTCGGAGGTGACCCCTGACGAAGAGGAACCAGGGACGACTAAAACCCCCAGCAGAGTGTATCAAAGGGAGGACTCAGACACGTCACCCTCTACCAAAGGGGACATTAAAAGGCTCCTGCTGGAGCTCCGGGTGGTATGGAAGAAAGACTTGGATGGAGTGCGTGGAGAAATGGGCGGCATCGTGACACGCCTGGGAGCGGTGGAGGCCCGAGAGGCGAAGAGGGAAACCAGCCTCACAGAGACCCGAGCTACTGTGGCAGATCTCTCACAACAGCTCCAGCGACTCACACGCACCGTCACTGCCATCGAGGCCAGGCAACGTAAGAAGAATCTACGCATCAGGGGGGTGCCGGAGACGGTGGGACCTGAGGCGGTGCTGGAGTTCGCCAACAAAATGGCCATGGTGATGGAGGTGAGGGGAGAAGACGGACTACCGCCTATAGCCTCGGCATTTCGGATTCGGAAGGCCGCTACAGCCCCAGTGGACGCTCCCAGGGACATTATTGCAGTCACCAGGAGCGTGGCGGTGAAAGCAGCAGTGCTGACCGCCTCACGGAACACCCCAGTCCTCGCTGTGGAAAACTGCCATGTGCAAATCTTCGACGACCTGCCATTCGCAGTACTGCTGGAAAGACGCAGATTCCTGACGGTCACCAGGGTCCTCAGGGATCATGGAGTACGGTACAGATGGGGCGCCTTGGGTACCCTGGTGGTAACGTATGGGGACACAGTGATGTCGTTGTCCGCGGGGGAAGACCCAGCGGATCTTTTGGAGAAACTCCAACTACCACGGCTGCCACCCGCAGAGCACCAGACGCCACAAACAAGCAAACATCCCATCGGAGGAAGAGACAACCCTGGCACAGCAATGGGGGAACGGAGACCGACTCAACAGTACCCTCCATAAGCCAGGTAACCCAGAGGGGGGACCACAACCAAGTTGATGGAAAGGACTAAACAGAGGCTCAGGTGGGACTTAAGCCCAGTTATCTCACACGAGACTGATTCCACATTTATCTTTACTTTTATTTTTTATTTTTTATTTTTTTTGTCCCTCTCGAGCTCTCTAGAATTTACCTACCCCACTGCTCTCCAAGAGGCCACACTGACTGCCTTTACCCTAAAGCTGGGCAAACTTTGCCTCAGAGGAGCTGAACAGTTCATCCCCACAGTGTTTGCTCACATACTCCACCAATGTGACTATTTTCAATCCCCCTGAACCGCTACCGAGTATCAACTAAGGGTGTATCTTACTCCCACATGAGTCGTTACTCTGTGCCGTCACTCTGCTTCTGACGACCCCAAAAGAGTAGCTAACACACTCCCCAAAGGTGTTTAATTTAGCATTATTAACGTTACAGATAAGTAATTTCGAGAGGCACACCTCAACCCCGCAAAATTGCTTACGGGGTCCACCAATGAATATATAGCTTACTACCAAGGGCATAATTAACGTGTTTCTCCTCAAAGTACTTACTTTCACCCCGAAAATGTTACCATCATGTTCCCCCAATGTGCTTATCTTAACCATACCAGAGTTGCTAAAGCGTACAATAGAGAGTATCACTTCAACTCCACATGAGTTGCTCACGTGTACTGTCAAACTGCTTAATTTAGCTACCCATGAGTATCCACCATGCCCCACTACAGTAGTTACTCCCAACCCTCTAGAGTTACGAATAGGCGATACCAATGAGGTTACTTTAACTTTATGCGAGTCGACCACGAGGTCCGCCACTGAGTATCACTTAACCCTATAAGAGTCACTACCCAAAGCTACCAATATACTTACCTTGACCCCACATGAGTCGCTAATGTGCTCTACCAAGGTCCTATGCTCTTAACTTTCCGAGACCTGCCAATGAGATGCAACGAGTGGTTACTTTAACACTCACACGAGCGACCTGTTCGTTTTGGCCCCACGAGAATGACCAGAGTATTATATCAGTTGGTCCCTCATAGGACAGCATCAGCTACGGCTATGTCGGCCCACATAGATGCCCATAGGCAACCACAAGCTATTGGCGCGCTGTACTATCAGGCCCGCCTGAGCAGCCGGCACGGCAAACCAAACATGCTAATCCCAAACCCTTACGAGCCGCTGGCAGGATGCACCGCATGATATACCTTAAAAACGCTGTAACCGATAACACGCTGTACCAATCTGTTCACAGTGAGCCCTCGCAGAAAGCTATAGCATATTCCCTTATTCCATCGCTACCCACACTGGAGATGTTAACGTGACCAAATAAGAATGACTAACGTATATTGTCGACTTAAGTTTTGTATAACTTTTATCTTGTATTGAATGATTGTATATTTACCACCAAAACCAGTGGAGATTTCCTCCACAACAAAAATAAAGAATTGAAAAGAGTGAAATTTAAAAAAAAAAAAAAATGCACAAGAAACTTACCCCCTAAAAGGTAGATAATAGGGATTACAACACACAAGATAACAACACATGATAAGGATAGGGATAACAACACACAAGAAGGATTTAGGAACAACACACAGTTTACGGCCAAACGGACCCCACAAGCTAATATTAGTTAGACCACTGCAAAGTGCCCCTTACCACCTGCAGATAAACAGACTTTGCAAATGGTTTTCGTAGCCACTAGCTAAGACTGAAAGCGATACTTGCCACATCTTCAGTTCTCCTATCAGGCGGTACCACAAGAATCCACTGGTTTGCACTGCTGTATGGGAGGCTGGTGAGAGGTCACTAGGCCTGTTAAGAGAGCACTGGGAAAGTACAACAAAGATGGAATGGACCTCCATAGTAGACTATGTCCTAGAATTTAGGGATCACCTGCGGGATCTCACAGATGTGTTTCGGGAGAACTTACAGGTAGTTCAGAGTTGAGAGAATGGCACAGGTTTTCGCAAATTGGCATTTTTTTAGTTTGAGCATTGTGACTCAGCAAGCAGGGTAACTTTCAATCTACTTGGCAAGAACCCTATTATTATTATTATTATTGGTATTTATATAGTGCCAACTAATTCCACAGCACTTTACAATATTATGAAAGGGGGAGAAATTTGCAATAAATGAGACAATTACACAGTGACACAGGAACAATAGGTAGATGAGAGCCCTGCTCAAACGAGCTTACAGTCTAGAGGAGGTGGGGTACAAATACACAACAGGTCAGCAAGGGTGACCACCACCAAACAAGGTGGAAAAGTAGCAGAACTTGAGGTGAGAGTGGAGTATGGTACTTTAGGAGAGCAAGAGACAGATTTGGATAAGTATAGATACGTTACGTTACGTTACTGGGGGACCATAAGCATTTCTGAACAGATGTGTTTTGAGGGACTTCTTAAACAATTGAAGACTAGGGGAGAGTTTGATGGGGGTATGCAGACTGTTCCAAAGGAAGGGAGCTGCCTGCGAGAAGTCCTGCAAGCGCGAGTTAGCAGTAAGGGTGTGAGCAGCGGAAAGGAGAAGGTCACCGGCAGAGCGGAGAGACCATGAAGGGGCATATCTTTGGATCAGGGAAGAAATGTAACAGGGACTAGAGTTGGTTAGAACTTTATAGGTAAGGGTTAGTATTTTGAATTGACACCTATAGGATACAGGAAGCTAGTATAAGGATCGACAGAGGGGCAAGATATTGGAGGAGCAACGGGTGAGAAAGATCAGCCTGGCGGCAGCATTCATTACCAATTGTAGCGAGGCAGTTCAGTTTTAGGGAGACCAACTAGGAGAGAATTACAGCAATCCATGTGAGAGATTACCAGAGCATGAACAAGCTCTTTGGCAGCATCTTGTGTAAGAAAGGGGCGGATACGGGCGATATTTTTAAGGTGGAATCGACAGGTTTCAGCAACATACTGGATATGCGGCACAAAGGTGACGCCAGGATCAAAGATAACACCAAGACAACAAGCTTGTAAGGGTAGACTGATGCAAGTACCATCAACTTGCAGGGAAAGCAAATGAGGAGGATCAGCATTATGAGGAGGAAAAATAAGAAGCTCAGTTTTAGAGAGATTCAGTTTCAGAAAGCGGGAGGACATCCAATCAGAGATTGAAGAAAGGCAAGCAGTGACATGTTGCAGGACCGCGGAGGAGAGATCAGGGGAGAAGAGATATATCTGGGTGTCATCGAAATCTAAAGGAGTTAATGAGTTTGCCAAGAGAGGCAGTATAAAGAGAGAACAGAAGGGGACCAAGAACAGATCCTGGGGGGGGACTCCAACAGGGAGAGAGGAGGAGGTGTCATTGCAAAAGGAGATACTGAAGGAACGTTGGGAGAGATAGAAAGAGAAGCACAAGGACAGTGTCACAGAGACCAAGGGATTGAAGAGCTGTAGAAGGAGGACATGATCAACAGTGTCAAAGGCAGCAGAGAGATTAAGAATTAGTATAGAGTTTCTTATGGCCTGCTACTCTTCACCATCAAGTAGGATAGTGGGAGGGGGATTAAGTCTGAGTGGTTTATGTTATCAAATGGCACCGCCAAGGATGCCCTCTTTCCCCACTACTGTATATTTTAACTGCTGAACCCCTAGCATATGAAATATGTAAATCAAGTCAGTCCCAGTTGCCATGCAAGTAATTGAAAGATATAGCTACCTGTCAAATTACAAACTTAATGTCCAAAAAAACAATGGTATTACCCTTTTATGTGGATGAGAAAGATCTGCAACATTTAAAAGAACACTTCGCTTTGAAATGGGAAAAAAAGGGGTTTGTGTATCTTGGAAGTAATATAGTGAAAGATCCAGAGAATACAATGAAGGCCAATGTAATCCCTTTGATTAGAGAATGTACCCACTCCCTAAAACAATGAAACTCTTTGCAGTTATCATGGTGGGGTAGGGTCAACTTTATTAAGTCATATGTTTTCCCTAAGTTTGTTTACCTATTGAGGATGATTCCGTTACAGATCCATCCCCAACGGCTTAGACTCGTGAATAAGATATTTAGGGATTACATATGGCTTGATAAGAAGCCTAGAATAGGGCAGGATCTCCTATATCTGAAGCATAAAGAAGGAGGGATTGGATTTCCAAATATTTTTTTATATCATCAAGCGGCTCAGCTGATGCATACTCTTCCTTTAATTAAGCAGGATAGTTTCTCACAAAATTGGTTTAAAATAGAAGGGGAAGATATTACAGTCACGTATCATAACGTTAGATTAATGTGGCCTACAAGAAACAATAGTAGAATCAAAAATACAAGATGCCTAACTGACAACTTGATAACTAGACCCCTCCTAAAGTTTTGGTCCTACTTCAAAAACCAATTAGATTTGAAAAATAAAATTCTACCTGCTCTAACTTTTAAAAACTTGGGGATATGGATGGAAAATATGGATACGTCCGAATGGACTGGACATGGAATTAAAAAATTAGCAGACTTACTAGTAGATAGGAAGATCATCCCTTTCGCTGAGATACGAAGAGTATATGGTATTTCATACTCATAAGTGTTTAATTTTATTAGGATCAAAAGTTTTTTGCAAAGTTCCCTTGGCAGTACTACGAGGTCATTATCAATATCTAAATTAAATGATTTGATAGACTCAGAGAAAAATACTAAAATATTAACTAGATGTGTTGAGATTATGAAAACTATAAAAGGACCTGTTCATCCTATAGCTAAAAGTAAATGGGAAAGAGATTTATTAATAAAATTTGATATAAAGGAATGGTATAGGGCTCTTCAATCAGTCTATTCCACGATACACTGTTTAAATATTAGGGGAAGTCACTTCTAAATACTTAATAGATGGTATATGACACCTAATAAGATTCAGAAATTCTCGAAGGCAGAGACATCTAGATGTTGGAGATGTGGAAATGAAGGGGCGAATGAACTACATATATGGTGGGATTGTGTACCAATTAAGGAAGCATGGGCTCAATTTTTGGGACACATAAATAGATTGTTGGATACCATGCATATCTGGACCCCAGACAATTTGCTTCTACACTTAAATTTTCCGCAATTAACTAAAGACAAGAAAGGCCTGTTGATTCAGGCTTTGATGGCCTTTAAGATGTCTATTGCAAAAAATTGGAAGAAGACAACAATTGACCCATGACCGCAAATTAAGGCAACTATTAGAACTCAATGTAAAATGTAAAGGGGAATAGCCTCTAATTTAAGTATTAATATTCGCCAATATGAGATCTGGGATAACTGGATAAAGGTCCTTGAGAATCCAATTTTGGAAAGTGTATTGTGATATCAATTAGGAATCTCTAGAAGAGTGGGAATCTAATCTAATGTGAATTGAGTGGCAAAATATGAATGATAATGATAGGCTTGTCAACTTTGTTGAATGTTTGTTAGTCTATATGTATTTGTTTATTTATGCTGTGATGGAAGTGGGAGACTTTTAACTCTCGACACTTTCACCTATACTGTTGATGGTAGGAATGAAGTATAATTCTGGAGAGTCGTAGTGCTGTTTAATATTGCTGCTGATACATATAATATGAAACTTAATTTATATACTTCATTGTGATCAAATGTGGAAATTATATGTGATTTTTTCGGTATTTATCTTGTATATATAATATAATAAATAATAATAAATAAATTATTAAAATAATTAGTATAGAGTAGTAGCCTTTGGATTTTAGCTGTGATTAAGTTTTGTATCTTTAATAAGAGTAGTCTCAGTAGAGTGGAGGGGGCGAAAGCCAGAATGAAGAAGATCGAGGAGGGAGTTGGAATTTAGGATGTGAGTCATACGAGTAAAGACAAGTCTTTCTAGAAGTTTTGAGTAAAGAGGAAGCAGGGGAATGGGATGATATTTGGAAGGGGAAGGCGGGCCTAGGGATGACTTTTTTAGGATGAGTATGTCAGTAGCATGCTTAAGGGGAACAGGGACAACACCAGATGAAAGAGAGCAGTTTTGGGATGTGTGTTAAGGATGGTAGAAGACAAGGGGAGGGAGATCTGATAAGGTGGGACGGTACTGGATCAAGCGGACAGGTGGTGGGATGAGAGGGGAGGAAAAGTGAATCCACCTCCTGTTCTGTAGCTGGGGAGAAGGCCTGTAGGGTAGGGAAGGTACGGTCCAAGGGGGAGGTGGTTGCAAGGGGGAGGTGCAAAGGGGGGGAGAATTATTTCCTTAACTGTTCAATATTGTCTGTAAAGTAGTCATTCAAGGCTATCTGCTGAAAGGTCAGTTTGAGGGGTGGCTTGAGGTGGGCCGAAGGAGAGAGTTGAACGTATTAAAAAGACGTCTGGGAAGTGTGAGCATGAACTAACAAGAGAAGAAAAGTAGGATTGTTTAGCAAGGGTGAAGGCTGTGCTATATGAACACAAAATTAATTTATAATGGAGGAAGTCTGACAAGGTGCGGGACTTCCTCCAGCTGCGTTCAGCTGAACAGGAGCATCTCTGCAGGTTGCGGGTCAATTTAGTATGCCAAGGTTTAAGGCGCGTCTTCCTTGAGATGCATCTTTGGAGCGGAGCTGCAGCGTCCAGCGTAGAGGTGAGGGTAGCATTATATGAAGAGATAGCTAGAGAGGGACAGGAGAAGGTGGGGATGGATGAGAGTTTGGAATGGAGAGTTGCTTGAGGTCAAGAGTTAGGGTGAGGCTGTTGGGTGAGAGGGTTTTCAAGAACAAATGCTAAGAGGTTGTGATCTGAGATAAGAAATGGAGTGTTGTGGAGCTTAGAGATAGTGCATGCATTAGAAAAAATAAGATTGAGGGTATTGCCAGCTACATGTGTGGGAGTATTAGACCACTGTGGTAGACCAAGGGAGGAGGTAATAGAAAGTAGTTTGGAAGCTACTGAGGTCAGAGGTGGGTTAATGGGAATGTTGAAATCCCAGAGAATTAGGGAAGGAATATTACTTGAAAGAAAGTAGGGAAGCCAAGCAGACAAATAGTCAAGGAAACGGCATGGGGAGCCAGGGGGGTGATAGATAACAGCTATGTTAGCAGAGATTGGTTTGAACAGACTAATTGAGTGAATTTCCAAGAAATTATTGCAGTTTTTTTGGTTGCCTATAGTGTCTCTTTAACTGGCTGCTTTTAGCAGTGCTGAATGGACACCAGATTTATTTGCACATAACATGCATGAATGGACATTCAATACATTAGCTTGTAAAATAAAGGTCATGCTACATTTAAAAAACACTTTCACATCAGATATAACCCTTGTAAGAAGTGACATTAGTAACCTGGCCCACACATTATATACAGACTCTTGTGTTTTGAGTGGATACAAATATTGTGTTGACCATACAATATGCAAATGTGTGTCATAATAGTGAGATAGAATGAAATCAGTGATGAAGAAACTAAAAGGAACTCAATATACTAAATCTAAGTTGGGATTATCACGTAAAGGCAATATAATGAAAGTCTATCCACTAGTTTTTGGAGAAACCAGAGTTCCACATTCAATTAAGTCACTAGGAAGTTACCCGGGTTAAAAATAAAGAAAAAAAAAGGATCTGTGATATCCTGTGTATCTAGCAACGTCAAGTATAGAAAACCTCTGGAAGTCGAAAAATAACAGCGCAATGCTATTCAAACAACCAGTGTGCGAAGAGGCAAGATCAGAAGATCAACCAATCAAAGCGCCAATAACAGCAAACACATGTAACTAATAAGCAAGACAGTAAAAAGACTAAGGATGCCCAATAGAGTGCAAACAAAGGGCAGATCAAGCCTTAGAGCCCAGAAAAGGGTAACCCACAGTGATCTAATAAGTACCACAGCACAAAAGAAATGACCCAAACAGACACTTGGTCTGGATGATTATAAGGATACAGCTAAAAATGATTAATTTATCTTTATTAAGCAGCAGATGAGTCAAAGAGAACCCAAAAGGAACATCGAACCAAGTGGTGCACATAAACAAAAAACATGTAAGCAAATGAATGTGAACTGCACGAACCACTGATCTGACCAGATCTGGAGAAGCCTTATAAGTCTAGTGGATATATATTTACATGTAAGTGTTTCACTGTTCTGTACCTTGCTTTATGTCTATATATAGTGATGTCGCGAACATAAAATTTTCCGTTCACGAATGGCGAACGCGAACTTCCGCAAATGTTCGCGAACGGGCGAACCCGGCGAACCGCCATAGACTTCAATAGGCAGGCGAATATTAAAACCCACAGGGATTCTTTCTGGCCACAATAGTGATGGAAAAGTTGTTTCAAGGGGATTAACACCTGGACTGTGGCATGCCGGAGGGGGATCCATGGCAAAACTCCAATGGAAAATTACATAGTTGATGCAGAGTCTGGTTTTAATCCATAAAGGGCATAAATCACCTAACATTCCTAAATAGTTTGGAATAACGTGCTTTAAAACATCAGGTATGATGTTGTATCGATCAGGTAGTGTAAGGGTTAAGCCCGCTTCACAGTGATAGACCAATCTCCCCGTTTAACGCACCGCAAACAACTGCAAACAGTCCATTTGCACAACCGCAAACTCCCCATTGGCACAAGGTTGGATACCAAGCTAGCCATGTCCCGTTCTTGTCCTCACTGATGTCATTGAAGGTCTCTTCCTCCACCCAGCCACGTACAACACCAAGGGTCCCCGAAAAGGTGACAACAAGCCCCCTGTATTTTTTTTTTTTAAATGTACACTACTGTTACACCAGATATGAGTTGCACTGGTGTGACACTGTGCCCTGGCAGGCCCGGAAACGCACACGTGTGAAGGAAACTGACTGCTATTATTTCACAGTCAAATTTCTAGTTTTTTTTTTTTAATGTACACTACTGTTACACCAGATATGAGTTGCACTGGTGTGACACTGTGCCCTGGCAGACCCTGAAACGAACACGTGTGAAGGAAACTGACTGCTATTATATTACAGTCAAAAAAGTTTTGTTTGTTTTTTAAATGCAAGCTATTGTGCCCCCAAAACGTTCATGTGTGGGGGTGCTGGAATGACGTGGGCCAATGGGAGCCTGTATCAACTTTTGGCTCCCACTGCCACTTTAAGAGCGAGCTCGTGACTCGAGCCATGCTCCTAGTGCCAGGCGGGCCACGTGACCGTTCACTGCGGTCAGTGCACGCGTCTAAGTCAGAAGAGGAGATCAAGCTGCATGCGGCTCGTGTGGAGGCAGGAGTGATCCAGCCACACGCGGCTCAAGCTTAGGAGCCAGGTCGGTCCCAGGATAAGGTAAATACAGCCACAACCACTTATCCCAATCACACACCTTTCCTAACGTCCTATCCCATTAAAAGCTTATTACCGCATATTTAATAAAACAGATAGACCCCCTACTTCATCCAGGTTACCGATCGATGGTTCGATATTCTGAGCCCTCTCTGATTTACTGTACACGACTATTCGATATTCCCACAAATTTTACATTGCATTTTATGTTTGTTTGAGACCACCTTAAAAATATTGGATATCGCTAAAAATCATGATCACTATATACTTTCTCTACAAACCTCTAAAACGAACCAAACTACTCATCCATCCGCTATACCACTTTATCCCACCTAGAACTAGTGCCCAGTTAAAATACTTGACTCTTACTTACCCACACTCAGTCATGCCACACACATTTCACCACTACTCTCACTGAATCCCTCTGACTACGGCTAAATTCATCTTCTACATCAGAACACTACTCCTAAGATTGGGTTGTATCCATGTCTCGGGTCTTTCATTTAGAATAGGGGCAGCTTCGGTCTCCTTCAACACTGACACTCCAGTGCATATTATTAAAAGATTGGGCAGATGGAAATCCTCAGTCTACAACCGATATATTCCTCATCTCGAGAAAGAAATGAGGAAAGCTTTTAAAAGTTTGGCTTTGTAAATTTGATGCAATAAGTGTGTTTTTCTTTAATACCTTTTCACCCTCTTTGCATGAACCCGATTTACATATATTACTAATATGTTTCTGAACATATATATTATATTATTCACTCACTCACTCTCTGGGCCGGCCTAAGACATCATGCCGCCTAGGTTCAACGATAAATGACTATGGGGGATAATGTATAATAAACACAGGTTACAGGCTATGGGAGGGATAATGTATAATAAACACAGGTTACTGGCTATGGGAGGGATAATGTATAAGAAGCACAGGTTACTGGCTATGGGAGGATAATGTATAATAAACACAGGTTACTGGCTATGGGAGGGATAATGTATAATAAAAACAGGTTACTTGCTATGGGAGGGATAATGTATAATAAACACAGGTTACTGGCTATGGGGGGATAATGTATAATAAACACAGGTTACTGGCTATGGGAGGGATAATGTATAATAAACACAGGTTACTTGCTATGGGAGGGATAATGTATAATAAACACAGGTTACTGGTTCTGGGGGGATAATGTATAATAAACACAGGTTACTGGCTATGAGGTGGATAATGTATAATAAACACAGGTTACTGGCTATGGGAGGGATAATGTATAATAAACACAGGTTACTGGCTATGGAGGGATAATGTATAATAAACACAGGTTACTGGCTATGGGAGGATAATGTATAATAAACCCAGGTTACTGGCTAGGGGGGGATAATGTATAATAAACACAGGTTACTGGCTATGGGGAGGATAATGTATAATAAGCACAGGTTACTGGCTATGGGGGGATAATGTGTAATAAACACAGGTTACTGGTTGTGGGGGGATAATGTATAATAAACACAGGTTACTGGTTGTGGGGGATAATGTATAATAAACACAGGTTACTGGCTATGGGGGAGGTAATGTATAATAAGCACAGGTTACTGGCTATGGGGGGTAATGTATAATAAACACAGGTTACTGGCTATGGGAGGATAATGTATAATAAACACAGGTTACTGGCTATGGGAGGATAATGTATAATAAACACAGGTTACTGGCTATGAGGGAAAATGTATAATAAACACAGGTTACTGGCTATTGGGGGATAATGTATAATAAACACAGGTTACTGGCTATGGGGGGATAATGTATAATAAACACAGGTTACTGGCTATGGGGGATAATGTATAATAAACACAGGTTACTGGCTATGGAGGATAATGTATAATAAGCACAAACACAAAAAAAAAAGAATGCAGCTTCAGAATTAATCTAAATTGTACGCTGTCTAGGAGGTGGGAGAGTCTGGGAGGGAGGGTCTGCTGCTGATTGGCTGGAATGTGTCTGCTGACTGTGCAGTACAGGGTCAAAGTTTACTCAATGATGACGAATAGGGGGCGGACCAAACATCGCATATGTTCGCCATCCGTGGCGAACGCGAACAAGCTATGTTCGCCAGGAACTATTCGCCAGCGAACCGTTCGGGAGATCACTATTAGACAGTTGTTGAAGAAAATAATGCACGTGAAATAACTGGTCCAAATCAAAAAGATTATTATTGAACAATCAAGCAGGATTACAAAACAAAGTGACAGAGTTTTAGCACTTTCAAAATAATTCAGCTGGTGCGCACTTTGATCAGATAAAACTGTGTCTTTATACTTTTTGAAGATGTCACAGTGATGTGGTTTGACCAATCCAAGTCTCTGCACGTTCTCCAACTCTGAGTTTCTTTAACTCGTCTTCGCAGTACTTGGGAGGCTGATGTAACATTTGAGAGTAAATTTGTGCATGCAAACAGAATAGATGAACCAAGCAGAAAAACATTTGTTTCATATGGCTTTTAAGCATCAATTTGATATTAAGCACAAGGCAAGATATAGGCAGTTAATATTTTCTTTAACAATTCTTACGCTTTTGATAATTTTATTATCACACATATTTATTACCTTGCATTTCTCATTTGACTAACAGCCTGCCTAACTGGAAGTGACCTGCTAAACAACCCGTATATCATGGACTACACAGATAAGCTGCATAGACAGTGGGATTCCGGGCATCCATTCCGGGCTGCCTACCTGGTGACCACTTCCTCTAAGCATTCACACATCTTTATTGGTAACACACAAGCACAAGCATGCAATCTCTATCTAAATGGATAACAACAGCAGCCAGAGATGCACGCCAACACAGACCTAGGCTAAATCCTACACACCAGATACCCCTATTTAAAACAAATACAATGCCCAAACTGATGTGGTGCAACTTTGAGTTCCCCTTGCAGAGATGATGTCTTCCACCTGGCTCTCAAAAATGGCAAGAGGGTCTGCAGGGGAGGCAGGCATTCGAGCTAGGCTACCAGAATTTAATCTCTGTAGCTGTTGTATGATATCCTAAGGCAATGAGAGTATCCACCTTTTTGCTGCAACGAGAAACACAAATTACTAACAATTTCCAGGCAATTACGCACACCAAAATCAATCCTATCACCACCACTATAGATGTCCCGAACGGTTCGCTGGCGAATAGTTCCTGGCGAACATAGCTTGTTCGCGTTCACCACGGACAGCGAACATATGCGATGTTCGGTCCGCCCCCTATTCGTCATCATTGAGTAAACTTTGACCCTGTACCTCACAGTCAGCAGACACATTACAGCGAATCAGCAGCAGACCCTCCCTCCCAGACCGTCCCACCTCCTGGACAGCATCCATTTTAGATTCATTCGGAAGCTGCATTCTTTTTTTTTTTGTATTATTTTTTTTGTGTGTTTGTGTTTATTATACATTATCCTCCATAGCCAGTAACAGAAGTGTATTATATTTGAGCATGCTAGGCTGAACGTGTGTATAGCATGGCTAGTTGCACTGAGGGTATGAGTATATAGCAGTACATTGTTGTGAAAGATGGCTGTCATGTTTAGGGTGTAGCTTGCACGTTATCAACTGTGTATTTATATCAGCAGCTCCACCACTAGTTATAAATCAAGTGTGAGTCGCCACATGAGATGAGACTAGTGAATAACATAATACATGAACGGTTAAGGTAAAGGCATGTAAGGAACTACGACAATAAACTCTTTAGGAGGTGAAATACAGACATGTTTAAACGCTTGCTACTTTACGATTAGTTAATGTGCAGAGAGCAGTTCATGTGATCAAAGGCATGGTGTGGAGGATCGGCTATAGTGGGACATGCTTGGCAGGCTGCTGTTTACTACTTGTGCTCATCCGATCCCTTCTGGGCGCCAGGTGCAGACCCTGGGAGTCCCTGATACCTGGAACAACAAAGGCAAGTCTCTGGCTGAGTGCCAGGTTCGGTTCTTGAGGTGGTGGAAGCTTGTTTTGTCGGGTGGTCGGATCTGTTCCGGTGGTGTTTCACGTCCGGTGCGGGATTGTGGTGGCTTAAGGTGGAGGCGAGTGCTTGACGTGGGGCAGGCTCTGCATTTCTGTTTGTGCCTCCGGTCCCGTCTTCAACGCCTTTTGCGTTGGTGGATTTTAATGGGGACTGCTTCGCTTAGCTGTGTTGGAGCTTGTTGGGGCTGTGGTGGAGCTTGTTGGGGCTTCCTGCTTGTTATTTGCTTCCAAAATTGATTAAAGAGTCTGTCCAGCTTAGACTCAATATCCTGCCATGCTTTGCTGGTACCAGGAGGACACGCGGCTGCCGCCATATTGGGAGAGCCGCAGATGAGTATGTCAGCCTGGGCGGCTGTTCTCTGTGCGTCCATTAGATCCAGACAGCCTCTCAGGGGTGGACCGGGATAACCCCCACCGGTCTGAGGGGGGAGGTAACGGAGCTCCTGCCGGGAAGTAGCTGCTCCTGGGCATCCCAGGATAGGGAGATCGGCCGCCTCTCCCGCCCGGTGAGCACCAGGCCACACTTGCCACGCGGAGGTAAGTAAGACTCTGTCGAGTTGCTGACCGCTATTAAGCATGTCGGGTCGGTCAGGTAGGAGCAACATTGCTGTGTCATCCCCTTCTGGGGTGAAATTCGCTTGTTGATAGCTGCTTAAAGTGAGATATTGAGGGAGCTCACACGAAGTGCGTCTTTCCTCCATGACAGCTAGGCCCCGCCCCCCGGAAGCTGCATTCTTAGTGAGAGGAGGGACAGTGTAGCTGCTGCTGATTTAATAGGGACATCGATAGCTAGGCTAGTGTATTCAGTGTCCACTACAGTCCTGAAGGACTCATCTGATCTCTGCTGTAAGGACAGCACCCTTAAAAGCCCTTTTTAGGGCTAGAACATGTTTATTTATTTAAAAAAAAAAAAAAAATTGTAATCTAATTGCAGTTGCGTGCCTGCCAGCGTGTGTGTCAGGCTCACAGCATATACTGTGCCCACTTGCCCAGTGCCACCACTCATATCTGGTGTCACAATAGCTTGCATTTAAAAAAAAATAAATCATTTTTGACTGTAATATAATAGCAGTCAGTTTCCTTCACACGTGTGCGTTTAAGGGCCTGCCAGGGCACAGTGTCACACCAGTGCAACTCATATCTGGTGTAACAGTAGTGTACATTTAAAAAAAAAAAAATACAGGGGGCTTGTTGTCACCTTTCGGGGACCCTTGGTGTTGTACGTGGCTGGGTGGAGGAAGAGACCTTCAATGACATCAGTGAGGACAAGGAACGGGACATGGCTAGCTTGGTATCCAACCTTGTGCAAATGGGGAGTTTGCGGTTGTGCAAATGGACTGTTTGCAGTTGTTTGCGGTGCGTTAAACGGGAAGTTTGGTCTGTCACTGTGAAGCGGGCGTAACCCTTACCTGATCGATACAACATCATACCTGATGTTTTAAAGCACGTTATTCCAAAAATTTAGGAATGTTAGGTGCCCTTTATGGATTAAAACCAGACTCTGCATCAACTATGTAATTTTCCATGGGAGTTTTGCCATGGATCCCCCTCCGGCATGCCACAGTCCAGGTGTTAGTCCCCTTGAAAAACTTTTCCATCACTATTGTGGCCAGAAAGAGTCCCTGTGGGTTTTAAAATTCGCCTGCCTATTGAAGTCTATGGCGGTTCGCCCGGTTCGCGAACATTTGCGGAAATTCGCGTTCGCCGTTCGCGAACGGAAAATGTTATGTTTGCGACATATGTAACCACCACTATGGGTTTTAATAAATTTAAAAAGCATATTGTTAAACCAAACACCAATAGATCCCATCCAGGAGAAGGGTTTACATCCTTCCTTAGATATATCTCTAGCTTTTTGTTGCAACAATTTTACCTCGTTCATGTGTGCCTCAACCCAGGTACAGCATTCTGAGCCTATGATAGCACAAGTTCTTCCTTCTATAGCTAGCAGATAGTCGAGAGCCATTCTGTTCTAACGGGCAACTTTTCTGACTTGGGCTAACTCTTCATTGAGGGCATGGATAGAACTTGTGGTTTCATTAATAATCCCATCCATGATGCTAGCATATTTATTTATCTTATTTGCTATTTCGACTCCCCAACCCATCCAAGAGGGGAACCACATCCAGGCTTTACCTGCAGATGAGAATAGTTCTCGCTTATATTTAGTTCCCCCTTGGTATATTTCAAACAATGAGATATTTGAGTGTGGTCTAATGGGAAGCCATGAGTAGGTGTTATTGCCACAAATGTAATAGAGTCCTTGCCTCAAGACCCTGGGAATTATCTTACCATGATTTCCTAGACACTTTTGAAACCATACCATATTGTGGTGCACTTGACTTTGACAGCTCCACTTATCTTCATCTGTTTGTTCAGGGCAAGCACACCTGGGGCACACAAAGCTTTCAATGTTGGGCAAAAACATAAACTGTTACAACCGCCATCTACCATGTTGCATAGTGTATCATTAGGTTCCATGTTAAATGTTAAGGTAGCATTTTTACAATCTGTTTCCCCCACATGTACCTTTTGTAAACTGACAAAGTGACCTTTTATTTTTACTATGTGATTCACGTACATGGGCCCCAGACATATTGTAGGTAGAGAGATTATACCTTCAATTTCGAAATATGTCCCTTGACCTGAGAGAGCATTATGAGTAGAGTGATCTACATCTATTTGAACCTCATAATTATAATCTGTTAAATTCAAATCATTCATTGATATTGGTACACCAATTAGAGTAAGCATGTCAAACTCGTAGCCCACAAGGACCATATTTGCGGCCCAGCGAGCCGCAAGTACATGCTGGTGTTATAGCAGAGTAGGCACCTGCTTCCCCCACATTGCAGGTGCCTACTCTGCTAAAACTTACCCGGCCGGGGAGGAAGGGACGGTGGAAGCAGCGAGGGAGCTCAGTGTTCCTGCTCCTCGCTGCTCCCTTGCGCGCGCCGTCTGGCGCCAGAATATGACGTCCTATTCCGGCACCACTAAACTGCGCGAAGATGCAGTGAGGAGCAGGTAGGACCCCAGGGAGATGCCCCACTTCGACTCCATAAGGTAGGGAGCAATAAAGAAAAGTATGTGTGTGCGAGAATGTGTGTGTCTGTCAGTGTGTGTGTCTGTCTGTCAGTGAGTATGTGTGTGTGTGTCTGTCAGCAAGTTTGTGTGTGTCTGTCAGTATGTGCCTGTCTGTCTGTCAGTGAGTATGTGTGTGTGTGTCTGTCTGTGTGTCTGTCAGTGAGTATGTATATGTGTGTGTGTGTCTGTCTGTGTGTGTCTGTCAGTGAGTATGTGTCTGTCAGTGTGTATGTATGTATGTATGTGTCTTTCCGTCAGGGAGCATGTGTGTGTGTCTGTCAGTATCTCTGTATGTGTGTGTGTCTGTCTGTCACTGAGTGTGTGTGTGTGTGTGTCTGTCAGCAAGTATGTGTGTGTCTGTCAGTGAGTATGTGTGTGTGTCTGTCAGTGGGTATGTGTGTGTCTGTCAGTGAGTATGTGTGTGTGTCAGCAGGGGGATCAGATTTGGCACAGGGTGGTAGAGGGGGGTGCTGTGGTTTAGTAGAGGGGGGGCTGGGATTTGGTGGAGGGGGGTGCTGTGGTTCAGTAGAGGGGGATGCTGTTTTTTTTTTATACTGTACTTTTTAATATAAACCTAGGTTTCTATGAAAATCTAAGGTGTTTTTTTTTTTTGCGGCCCACATAAACTTAAACCTTGTTTATGTGGCCCGATCCAGACTTTGAGTTTGACATGCTTGAATTAGAGGGATTCCTTTATGAGTGGCAGGAATGTGGGAACATATCCAGCAGTCGGTAGCATTCAGCTGCTTGGTAGTTTGTTGATGTAGAAGCCAGATGGAATTTGTCTGCTTTCCGCCATCCACCTGTGTATAAAACAGAGAAAAACAAGCAGGGCAGTACATGCAATTTGACAGTTTGCTAATCCTTTTTGTCCCCAGTGGCCTCACCCTTTGAACACAGGTTTTTATCACTGACCTGGAAATCTACTAGTATCCAGTTTGGTTTCCCTTCCACCTTGACTGAGGTGGGTGTGGTCAGTAATACCTGGTATAGGCCATCAAATCGGGGCTCTAAATGTCTCCTCACGTATCTCCTTATCACCACCCAGTCTCCAGGATGCAGGTGGTGAGTTCTGGTTGTTTCTTCTGGATCTGGTAATGAAGAGAAAACTTTTCCATGCACATTAGTCAGTTGCTTGTGCAGCTGGACAACATAATCAGTTAAAGAAGCATACTGTCCATGTAATTCTTGAGGGGAAAAAAGGCCTGTCAGTGGTGGTCTGCCAAACAAAATCTCAAATGGCAAAATGCCATGTTTTCCTTTTGGGGTGTGCCTTACTGCAAAAAGGGCTAATGGTAAGGCTTGTACCCAAGTAAGGTTTTGTCTGCTCAAAGATCTTAGCTATTTTATTTTTCAAAACACCATTCACTCTATCTACTTTCCCAGATGATTGCGGATGGTAAGGAGTATGCAGATGCTGGTTAATCTGTAACCCTTTCATTATTTCTGCAAACACTTGTCCAGTAAAATTAGTTCCTCAATCAGACTCTAATGTCTCGGGATGGCCATATCTGCACATAATTTCAGATATTTGCTTTTTGCCTTGGCAACGGGCCAAGCCTCTACCCAGGAGGAGAACATGTTCACACATACCAAAACATACTCATAGACACCACATTTGGGTAGCTGGATGTGGTCTATTTGCAATCTTTGGAATGGGTAGTCAGACTTTACAAGATGTTTCATCTCTACCTTTGTCGTTTTACCTGGATTGTATTTGGCACAGATCATGCATTTCTTGCAACACTCAGTTGCAAATTGTGAGAAATCTGGTGCAAACCAAAATTTCTTGACACTCATGATCATTCCCCCTTTGGAAACATGGGAAGGGAGATGAGATAAACTGTCTAGAACAGGATATAGAACTAAGGGTGCACACAATCGACCATCCCCATGTTTCCAAACATCATTCTCCGGCTTGCAACCAGCATTTTTCCATTTGCTCTGAGTTTGGGAACCTGTTTGGTTTTGGAGGATCTTTAAGACTTCCATTGTCAAATTCTCCAGTGTTAGAGGACTCTTGGAGAAACATAAGAGCTGCCTTCTTGGCTGCTTCATCTGCCCTGTTGTTACCCATAGTGATAGGATCTATTGCTCACTGATGTGCCTGGTATTTGATAACAGCTACGCCTTTGGGTAGCTTCACCTTTTGTAGCAAATCCTGTATGCGGTCTGCATGTTTTACCACTTTTCCACTAGAGGTCAGGTAGCCTCTATGTGCCCACAAAAATCCAAAATCGTGGAGAATTCCATAGGAATAACGAGAGTCAGTATATATGTTCACTGTCTTACATTCTGCCAATTCACATGCCTTGGTCAGGGCAAGCAACTCAGCACTTTGTGCCGAGTGCATAGGGGCTCAGAGTACAGAATGGAGGTGATGTCCACTACAGCAAAACCAGCGGCAAACCCTCCTTCTGGTTTCTGGAGTCTAGACTAGTCTACATAGAGAGTCATTTCAGCATTTGGAATGGGTTCATCCAAGACAGGATTGGGAGGGGCATAGTAGAGCTCCAGCTCCTGCTCACAATCATGTCCTGGGTGTTGCTCCCAGTCCTCCTCATGAAATGGCAAACGGGTAGCTGGATTTAAAATATTGCACCTGAGAATGGTTATATTCATATTTCATTAGCCTGGCCGCAGAGAGGTGTCTGGTCGTCAGGCTCTGGGGGACCTTGGTTCCCAAGGACAATGTCAGTTGTTTTTTCAACTAACATTGCTGCTGCAGCTACCGATTTTACACATGCAACTCCTGCTGATATCACAGGATCCAGTTTGGCACTAAAGTACCCCACTGGCTTCTGTTTCCCCCCATACTTCTGGGTAAGTACTCCTGAAGCCTGTCCCTCGTGTTCATGACAGAACAGGTAGAATGGCTTGGTGTAGTTTGGGAGCGCCAGTGATGGGGTGCTTAGTGAGCAGCCTGTTTTTCCTCCTCAAACAGCTCTATGCGTCCAGTCTGGGTGGTGAGAGTGTATAAGGGAGCAGCAAATTGAGACATGTTTGGTATCCACTGTCTGCAGTACCCGACAAATCCCCAAAAGGCTCTGATCTGTTTGGCATTCTGTGGGTATGGTGCCTTCTGTATCACAGAGACCCTATTAGCAGTGATGTGTTTAGAGCCCTGTGATATGCAGTGGTCTAGGAAAATGACTTTTTCCAGCAAAACTGTAGCTTATTGGAGGAAACCTTGCATCCCTCAGTGCTCAAGTGGGAAAGTTGGACTGGTGCACAGCTATCTTGAGGTGGCTGCCAGCAGGATGTCATCAACATACTGCACAACAGTCACCCCAACCGATGCCTGCAATCTGTCTAGGACTTGCTTTATGATTTGACCAAATTCAGATGGTGAATAGACCATTTCCTATGGCAACCTTGTCCAAGCATACTGCTGTGCCTCAAAAGTGAAGGTCTGAGCTTAATGACCACTGGGTCTGCTTGTTTTATCAGGTCCACTGGACCACCTTTGATAGACCAAACATATGGGGGAACATTTTCCAGTTCAGGCAATATCCTGCTCTGCAAAAATGTGGACTGCCATTAGGGGGATCAGACTCTCCAAGGTGTTGTGGTCTTCTGATCCCAATGATGTACTGATAACCGGTCCATCCTCTGTATATTGGATGCTCACCTTTAGTTTCATCAGTGCATCTCTTCCCAGCAAATGGCAGGGGACAGTGTCACTGAGGACAAAGGAGAGAGAGGTCTCAACTGGACCTATAGTCACATGAGTCTCGACAGTCTCCCTCAGCATGATAGTTTTACCTGCTAGTCCTAAAGCATCAATATGTCCAGAAATTTTCAAATTTGGGACTTCTGATATTTTGAGAACACTGTGGGCTGCTCCAGTGTCCACCAGGTACTCCACAGAATGGTATGGCATGTCAGAGAGGGTCAGGCAAACAAAGGCATCACCTCCTCTGCTTTCAGAGATGACTGGTAGCACTGGAAAGCCTGCCCATCAATTGCTCTCCTGTCTCACCCACTTTGGGGCTGTGCAGTCCCTTGCAAAGTGACCCAGTTTGTCACAGTTATAGCATTTAACTTTTCTGGGTTCCCCTCTGTTCGTTCCTCTGAACTGTTTCCATTGAGGTTTCCAAGGGGCACTGACTAGCATTACCCTCTGGGCTTTCTTTTCCTGCATTTCCTCAATGTTTCTTTGGATTGAGCTTGATTGGCTCATTAGTGCTGGGATGGACTTGTCTCTCCAATCAGAATGGGCAGAAACCAATTTGTCATGGATTTCTTTATTCAGTCCAGACATCAATGTGGCAGTGAGCATCTTTCCATACCTTGGTCTTCAAGGTTACCTCCTGCCTCTTCCACAGTCTGCCTAAATCTTTCAAAGTAGTCTTCCACTGGTTCTTTAGCCTTTTGTTGGATATTTGTCACCCGGAACCAAGACTGTGGACGGAAGACCTTGGTAATCTTATTCTTGAGCTGGTTGATATATTCCAATGCCCTACCTGGGGTATTCTCTACCTCCGATGGATTAAGTGGCAGAGTAAGCTTAGTACAGATGGCAGCAGTGTTTATTTGACCAGCCACAACTCTTATTATCTGTAGCAGATCCCTCCACGTGGGGTTGTAGCTGACCGTGATATTGTACAGCTCATTTACAAACCCATATGGATTGCTCCACAGCTTAGGGACTGATAAGAGAAATCCATTCATTTCTCCAGGTGTCCATGGGACATGCTGTGTAATGTGCCTGTCTGCCTGACCATTTGTGCCTGGAATAAACTGCTCTCTGACTGGGCAAGCTGAGGCTTGAGGTGATAAAAGTTCTTCAGCCATTTTGCTTACCTCCTCAGAGTCTATTTTGGGAGTGATTAGGAGTTCTCCTTCCACTCCACAAAATACTTTTCCTTTCCTCGGGACACATATATCTTGCCACGAGGGGGCACAAATGATGGGGCAGTGGCTCTAACTTGGGGTTTGTCACCACAAGTGACCCAAACATGCAGAGTATAATCCAAATAGAAAACGTATTACTGGACCTTAGAATGGCCGGGTTTAATGTAGATAGAATAGTCGAGGAATAGCCAAGGATAAGGAAAACCAGAGATCAGGATAACGATGAGAAATAGCCGAGTCAGGGAACTAAAAGACAGGATAAACGAGAAAACTAGCCAAGTCAGGATACCAGAACAAAGAATAGTAAATGAACACAAGCCAAGTCAAAACACCAAGATACACAGACAGAATAGAGCTAGCACTAGAGGGAACAACCAGTGAGCCACAATAGGGCACTGAGCAAAAGGCGCCCTTTTATAGTGGAGCATCTTTTCCTTTAAATCCATGCCCCCAAAACGTCAGGGAGCATGGAATATTTTGAATTTTCACAGCATAGCCGATATGACACCAGCACGCATGTGTGGAGCGGCCGGCGTCCGATATGCCGTGCTGTCGCCTGGAGAAGTCGGCATCCGGAGCTACACCTCGTGGGTCCGTGGAAGAAAGGTAAGGTATCGTGACAGGGCTCAACAAATCGGGGAGAATAAAGAGGGGGTGGAAGATTCAACCCTCCAGTGGGGCATGTCGTGGTTGGGCCAACAGGAGTTTTTAGTTTGGTCCCTAGGTCTCTCAGGGTCTCTGTATTGTCCACAGCATGCTCCACTAGAGATATATCAAGCTGCTCTATCTGTTCTGCCTCTTCCCTTTCTGACTCAGACTGACTCTTCTCCCTCTGCTGGTCTGTTCTCACTGAATTTATCTTAGTCTCTTCAGTAAAAATACCTTGGGCTTTTTGCTGTCTCTGATAGGATTCTACAGTCCATCTACTCCAAGCTGCCTTCTCATTTGGCTCTACTTATTTTTGTTTGAAATTTTTGTAGAGATTCTCCCAGCGGGGTAATTCACAGGTTCCCAAAATCCATTTCCTTAGTCAGCTTCCTCCCCTTTGGCAGATGCCGGCTGACCCACACGCCATATTTCTTATTCATACTCTCCTGTGGGGTAGGAGGACTCATTGGACGCCCTTTACCTTGAGGGTGACACAGTATCATCCATGCTAAGATCGTTTCCCATAGCCGGGCTATGATGGAGGGGACTCTTGCCCTTCTCTCTCTATATTTTTAGCAACACTGTGGCTGTGGCCCACACTACAAATCCCTGCTTTTGATCTCTCCAAATTTTCCAACAGAGCCAAATGATAAACTGTATGTGGCCTCTTATATCATCAAAGTCAAACCACACTAAGGGGCTTGACTTAACAGTCTGATTATTAATGGGAGACAGGTCTGCTACAGCTCTGGGACATGCCCTTTAGCATGGGAGAGTACAGACTCAAACCAGCGTGACCAGGGTCATTTAGAGACAAAGCAGAGAGGTGATCAAAGATCAGGGGTTCGCTCTCGTTCTCTGGGAGTATCCATGTACCCAAAAGCTGGAGTGGACTGAAGCAGAATTTAACCAATGATGTCCAAAGGCTGAGTACAGGGAGTACCCAAAGACTTTGCACTTACAGACCAAGGCACACTTAGTAAGAAACTCTGCATCAACCCACACTTATGCTTCTTTTGTCCCTTTGCTGTGCAGACTATAGTTAGTGACAATTTACTTGACAAACTCAGAGAGATAGAAAACATTTGTGTCTGAGGATGATAGGGTCCTCTTACTTAGCACATCACTGCCCCCACTGGTTCTCTCCGTAGAGGTGCATTTTGAGGCAGTACAATCATATGCCGTAAAGGACCTCTTGCATACTGATACAGTGGGTTTTATCCACCAGTATCCTCACTCACTCACACATTCATAACAAAAGATGTTAAAACATAAAACAGTTGTTTCAGGTTCTTGGGAGGTTGGCACTTACGAAAAAGGACAGAGGGTTTAGGAATCAGAGGAAGGGAGAGCAATTGAGATACAAAGGTTCTCACCTATTAGGGGCGCCGGTTGGTCTCCTGTTCTCAGTTTCCAGACCTTGGTTCCGTCCACTGATGGCTTTCACCTCCCCCAGTTTCGGCACCAAAATGTTGAAGAAAATAAGGTACATGAAGCAACTGGTCCAAATCAAAAAGATTATTATTGAACAATCAAGCAGGGTTACAAAACAAAGTGACAGAGTTTTACCACTTTCAAAGTAATTCAGCTGGCGCGCACCACGATCGGATAAAACAGTGTCTTTATACTTTTTGAAGATGTCCCAGTGATGTGGTTTGACCAATCCAAGTCTCTGCACGTTCTTCAACTCTGAGTTTCTTTATCTCGTCCTCGCAGTACTTGGGTGGCTGATGTAGAATTTGAGAGTAAATTTGTGCACGCAAACAGAATAGATGAATCCAAGCAGAAAAACTTTTGTTTCATATGACTTTTAAGCATCAATTTGATATTACGCACAGGGCAAGATATAGGCAGTTAATATTTTCTTTAACACAGTATACTAATATAAATTTATTTTTTAATAATATGTAAAA
This sequence comes from Pelobates fuscus, assembly GCF_036172605.1. Classification (NCBI taxonomy): domain Eukaryota; kingdom Metazoa; phylum Chordata; class Amphibia; order Anura; family Pelobatidae; genus Pelobates; species Pelobates fuscus. The sequence goes on from NC_086317.1 coordinate 403,811,511, forward strand.
GCTTTATATATTTGTGCATGTCCAGGTATGCCACTTTTTGGGAGTTTGTTGAGGCATCTAGGTGCTTTTTCTTCTGCCCCAGCTTACTGGTGTTGGGCAGGACTGGTAACTGAAGCATCAACTTTACCCTTAGATGTCCACTACCTTTAAGCTGTATATATATGTATTTCTATTTAGAGAGAGAAAATGTTACATTAAAGAGCTGCGTTTTTACTTCTATCCTTTGACCAATTGTTTAGCAGCTATACCCCTATAACCTGTTTTTTATTAGCAGTCTGCAATTTAGGACTATTACCTGTAGTCTCCATTTACTATAGATGCTCATTAAGTTTAGAAGTCTCATTAACTTTCCCCTCTCTCTTTATTTAGGGCAGATCAGTAGTAATTGCCATCTACACTTGTGTTTTTGTATGCGTGTCACTTGGTTCTTTGTTTATTTGAGGTTCTCTTTGAATCTGCTGCTTAATAAAGATAAATGTATCGTTTTTAGTCTAATCCTTGGAACCATCCAGACCAAGTATCTGTTTGGGTAATTTATTTTGTGCTCTTGTACTTGTTGACAGTATAAAGACAGTATAGAACTCTAAGTGCATGAGTGTTCACATGATCTTTGCGTTTGAAAGTGGAGGTGGTTGGTAAGCAAAGGAAACAGAGGAAACTGGAACAGGCACATTGGGTGTATAGTAGATGAGGTTAAAGGACAGCATGACAGTAAAGACACATAGCACAAACTTTTAAACACACAAATATGACACACATATACATTTACCAACATACATTTGAAGACAGAGAATCAAAAGGATCATAAATGTGTCCAGAACCCCTCAATTGTGTTATTTTCCTGTTGTGCAATTTTCACCACTATGCATTTTTATGTAATATGATATTTTTAGGCTAGGGTTAATAATTTAGGGTTGGTGTGAGAGTCAGGGTTAAGTTAGGTTTGTTGCTTGTGGCAGGGTTAAAGGAACACTAAAGTCACCTAAATTACTTTAGCTAAATAAAGCAGTTTTAGTGTATAGATCATTCCCCTGCAATTTCACTGCTTAATTCACTGTCATTTCGGAGTTAAATCACTTTGTTTCTGTTTATGCAGCCCTAGCCACACCTCCACTGGCTATGATTGACAGAGCCTACATGAAAAAAAACTAGTTTCACTTTCAAACAGATGTAATTTACCTTAAATAATTGTATCTCAATCTCTAAATTGAACTTTAATCCCATACAGGGGGCTCTTGCAGGGTCTAGCAAGCTATTAACATAGCAGGGGATAAGAAAATCTAAATTAAACAGAACTTGCAATAAAGAAAGCCTAAATAGGGCTCTCTTTACAGGAAGTGTTTATGGAAGGCTGTGCAAGTCAAATGCAGGGAGGTGTGACTAGGGTTCATAAACAAAGGGATTTAACTCCTAAATGGCAGAGGATCGAGCAGTAAGGCTGCAGGGGCATGTTCTATACACCAAAACTGCTTCATTAAGCTAAAGTTGTTCAGGTGACTATAGTGTCCCTTTAAGGCTAAAGTTAGTGTTAGCGTAAGGGTTACAAGTAATGTAAGTGTTAGGGTAGAGTAGGGGTTGAAGAGAGATGTTTAATACTAGGGTGGCACCGCTACATACATTACATCAGTGCTCTTTAACCCTCCCCTCACGGCACACCTAACATTCTAGGATTTAAGGATTACCCAGGTGTGTCTAAGGTGTTTAGAAAAAAAAACAAAAAACCTTTAGAGTATATGGTGTGTTTATTTATTTATTTTATTTATTTTTAAAACACCTTACACCTGGGTAATCCCTAAATCCTGGTCCTGGACTGTTAGGTGCTCCTTGAGGAGACGGTTGAGAAGCACCACATTACATGACTGTCATATTACTTACCCGTTCGATGAGCTATTCCAGCATATCTGGATCAGGAGGTTGTGGCATTTGGATCTGTACCTCTTCTAGTGTCTCTGCTTTCCTGATTAGTGGTGAAATTTGGACTTCACCACTAACCAGGAAGCAGACAAATGTATTGCTCCAGGCAGAGAGAGGGATGCTGCATTATCATGGCGCCTTTCTACTTATGTTAATAAGACGCTTAGTGTAATTTCTGGACATAGGGGATCCGCATAATTCCTTTGACCGCATTCCCACAATTTTAGGGTCATAGAGATTATGTGGATCAATCAGAGTACATCTCAGTATTTACATAAAGCTTTAGCCCCACGGTCATTGCGCTGCCATGTTTTCCTCTTGGTTACTCGTTCAAGGCATTAAAATGTTTTCTGATTTTCCGGTATTTTGACTTTGACTTGTTATTAGACATTGTTAACCTCTGTAATCCTGACCTGGCTTGTAATATCGTTCTCCCATATTTTTATCCTGATCTTGGCTAGTACTACAGTTTTCGCTATTTATCTTCATATATTAAGCATGGCCACTCTAAGGTCCGGTAACACGTTCCTTTCTAATTTTCCTATCTCTGATCTAACACTTGTGAGTTGGGTAGTGTATTCGTGACAATGACCCAGTACTGCTCAAGACTAATGGGAATTACAGTCCTTTGTGGCAGCTTTATCAGCTATTAAAGTGTGAGTGTAAATTTTATAAGTCTAGTCTAGTAGCAGGGACTACTTATTGTCTTATGGTAAAGTCTAAGGCTAATAAAAATTGACAAAAGGCAAAGTTTCTGCCATCAAATTTTGGCAACTGTCGACCTGTTAGTAACAGCTGTGAAAGAAAGGCACCTTATGCAATGTGCCTGTTGATATAATAGTGGTTCTTTCTGGCCTGTGGGATCATCCATAGACCTTGCTAGCGATGCTTGCTGCTGGCAGGTGAAGCACCAGGAGCTCAAAAAGGTCCCCAGAACGGAGATGGTATGCAAGTATATCTATTGTTTGCTTCTCTCTCCAAAGTGGGCATATCTCCTTTAGGGTTTTTGCAAAGCATGCACAGATGCAGATATGGACAGAGTTGCTTTAATTTTGCTCATGACATGGAGTCCACATGACAATAAAGGAAAACTAATGAGCCCCAACTTGACCCCTGCTAAATTAAGATAAGAATAGTCAAACTGTGACTATTGAAGATTTTTTTTTTTCTAAATCAGCTTTTGTTTTTAGCCTGCATTCTGATAGTTCAGATTTGTACAATTAGCGAATAAACCGTGTTAAATTAGTTTTAGACTCTGAGTGACAGAGGATTTTTTGACCACTGGTGACCCGATAATTAGAGGAGGCTACACATTTAAGAGCGGTAGAAAGCATTCACCAATATGAAGCAAAGTTAAAATAGAATTTTCATAGTCTACAGCGTTTTTATCTGACATACATCAAGAATGGTGATTATTAGCACGAAATACGTGACACAAAGCAGTACAATGGACAAGACACAGGAAGCTGAGGCTGTAGCATCAGTGCATGGTTTAGCCAGCATGCTTCATTCTGTTACACAGTTCAATGGAAGCCAATTAGGTTTGGGAGGGAGTGGTCTGTATAGTCATACCTCCCTTTTCCTTCAGTTGCAGTCTTAGCTGCCTGGGATTCTATTTCCCTGCAAGGTTCTATCTCATCTGATACTGTGTCAGGACTGGCACCTGCTACCTCCACATCCTCACTGCCCATCGCCCCTCTCTCACCCAGGGCCCCCCTGCGGGTCCTGCTGGCTCTCTCCTATTGTGATTGCCCCCAGCTGTCTGCAGATGGGATGGGGAGCCGCAACCTGATATTGAACCGTCACTGACTGAAAAAAGCAGAACGCAGCATTGCCCAGGGAGTACAGCAAGCCACCAAGACAGGTGCATGCATAGCCATTAAATATCCAGAGGGACGAGGTGTTGGTTCTTTGACAGCGAGAAGAGCGGGTTCCTGAATCAGAGTTTGTCAGCCATGCCTGCTGGAAGCAATGAGCCAGAATGCGCCCTTAGCTACCAGGTATTTCCACTGCAGGCAGAATGTGGCTTGTGCTGCTCCTGAATATCTGTGTATTGTGATGCCATGTTATGCCACATTCAAACTCAATATATGGTGCTACTCCTTCATGCCACATCCATACTCTGTAGTATACTGCTCCTTCATGCCACATCCATACTCTGTAGTATACTGCTCCTCCATGCCACATCCATACTCTGTAGTATACTGCTCCTCCATGCCACATCCATACTCTGTAGTATACTGCTCCTCCATGCCACATCCATACTCTGTAGTATACTGCTCCTCCATGCCACATCCATACTCTGTAGTATACTGCTCCTCCATGCCACATCCATACTCTGTAGTATACTGCTCCTCCATGCCACATCCATACTCTGTAGTATACTGCTCCTCCATGCCACATCCATACTCTGTAGTATACTGCTCCTCCATGCCACATCCATACTCTGTAGTATACTGCTCCTCCATGCCACATCCATACTCTGTAGTATACTGCTCCTCCATGCCACATCCATACTCTGTAGTATACTGCTCCTCCATGCCACATCCATACTCTCTGTACTGTGGCTATACTTCATGTCCCATTCAGACTGGCTGTATGCATCTCCCGAATGCCATATTTTTACAATGTTTGTGCAATGTTCTGTGACACCTCTGTGCTGGTGACAGGGGACTTCCATATCAAGCTCAGTGTATTTAATTTTGGTAGTGGGCAGAGCTATTATCGTGGGCATTTTGGTGAATTGAGTATTTACCCTCTCAGCCCTGTAAGTGTCTGAAAAGTCTGATGATTTGCAGTGCATTTGTAACTATCACTAGGTCAAGGAGAATATTGGATGTGGTGGGAAAAGGCATCAGTCTAGAGTAGACTCAGCTATTTAGGTTTTGCAGCCTTTGCCAGGTAATGAGTACATGTAATTTGATTCATTAAATAACTGCAGTGCAGATAAGTAGATTTAAATGAATACAATAAGTATTTGTTTATAAGTGGTAGGTTTTATTTATACAAGGCTAATTTCCAGCTTGCTATGACAGATTGTCATAAACCACAATATACAATGTGTATTTAATAGGCTCAATTATATATTCTATTTAATTATTGTGCAGTCAAGATATTCTTTCTCTAAGGAAACCCAATACCTTCAGCTAAACCTAATGTGTCCTACTGTGCAGTGATTAAATTCTAATATTCTTGTCCTGTTTTATATGTAGCTCTTTGTGTTCAATGTCCTTTGAGATAATTGTGTGTTTTGGTCTTGTTATTGTCCCAATATTTTACATACTGTGTTGCAAACAATCCATAAGCATGATATGATGTACATGGCAGACTGTGCCTGTTTTCTCCTCTGTCACCTTGTGTGGAGGTCATTGAAGAGCCTGGTCTTCTAGCTCTCTATATTCCAAAGTTAATAATGGTGGAATAGGCCAAAGATATAACATTTGTTATTTTTGTTTTTGTGTGGTGGGGGATGGTAATGTTTACAAGAGAGGTGCTGTGTTATTGGGCAGTGCACCCATCAGGTTTGGCATTGCAGTCAGGTTTTCAGTTAAGACATGCAGCACCTCCAAAATTTATCTGAAGTTCCTCCCTAAATATCAAGGGTTAAATTAGAACAGCCATGTTAAAATGAAACAGTTTAATTTTGTCACTTTTAAGATTCATTACCCCATTCCTGTTTAATTTCTTTTTATTCATTAATCTCTTGGCATAAATCATGTACTTCCAGCATTTTGAGTTTAGTTGTTTAAGATGCATATGGACTCATATAGCGCTGGTGTTTCCCTAGAGATCCTCAGATATAGTCCTTTTTGCTCTTGATAAACTGCATCTCCCATACCTGATCATGGGCTATCTCCTGAAAAAAAAAAAACATTATAATGCAACACTAGTTGGAGTGTTGAAGTTGTGAACCCTAGCTTGATATCCAGCAGATAATCCGTTAACCTATATGTACATTAAGATAAATTGGCCTTAAGCAGTAGTCCTCATCTTGTAATGTTCATTTCAAACTGAGCGTCTGTGTAGTTGTTAATAGCCCAGTTAAGTGATCTACCCTTTCAATGCCTGATTTAGAATAGTCCTTTTTTTTTTTTTTTTTTTTTTTTTTACCGCTGTGTTGGTATTCTTAGCTGTGATGAGCAATGTTGCGGCATTGACCCACCAGCTTTTAACTATGATTCCAAACATCCTCTACATGCTGTTGGCTAGACAAGGGTGGAATCTGTTCCAATGAGAAAATCATGGGAGTATATTATTAGTGATTGAAGGGACTCATGGATAAAGATGAATTCAAGGACAAAGTTCTAGAAATTGAGCTATCACTATGGAAACCAATTCAAGTCTCCTGCTTATATCACTTTTGAAGTTTGGTCCACAGTTGTTGGTGAATAATCCCTGAGATTGGTGGAACACAAAACCACGAGTTAAATAGACGTTTAAAATAATCAATTAATCTGTTCACACCCAGTTGGTTAATATTGAAAAGTCCTATTTTAAATGCAAGTTAACGACAACTGTTTGCTCTTATTTTCCTGCTTCTTGTTGGCTTATTAAATAAAATGTAAATGCATTTAGACCATTTCCAAAAGAATAAATTGCTGTGTGTTATAAACATACTCTCTAAATTTTATAGAAAAGTCAGCAGTATATTAAATATTTCTGTGCAAATCATTGTGGTGATTTGAAATTGAGATACCAGCAATGCTTATTTTGCAAGTGTTTATTTTGATCACAACTAAATATATGACATTACGGCTAGTATTTACAAGAATCTAATTACAAATGATCTGCCGTTTTTGTAGCAAGTAGCTCAAATTTCTCAAAAATTTTATGTGCCTCGAGGAAAAACAACAAATGTATAGAATTGCAGCTTTCTAATTTGTCTGTCCTTAACCCCTCAAATAAAAGTATGTATTGGAGAGAATTCAGGTAATGAGTGATCTGTTTGGTAACTGGTGAATGTACCCTACATCTGGACTGTAATTTTAGTATACTAAACACATGTGATTGCATAACCTCCCTTTAGGTTGTCTCACCAACGTGCTGGGCAACCCATGAATTAGTAATGTGTTACTTAACTATTTCTAGTGTAGGTGTTAAATGGTGTGAAAAGCAAGAAACTAAATAGTTTGAATTAGTACTAGCCGTTAAATCCCCCCTCTCATAATATTGAAAAGCGCTATGGAATCTGTTGGCGCTATATAAATGGCAATAATAATAATAATAATATAGCTGTGGTACAATGTAAAGATTTCCCCTTTTCTTTCCAGATGAAGTGTAGATCAGTGTCATGTGGAGACCCTGTAGCCGGACATCTCAGAGAGAGATGTCTGTCCATCCGCAAGACTGGCTATAATCCCATGGTACCCATGACAGCATGAGTTACACGCATAGTATTAAAACTACTGCTGCCTGGTGGCCAAGAAATTTGTGACAAAAAGCCTTTTGTCACTTGTTTTTCACGTGACAAACTACCCCGTTCTCCAGACTTATGGAGAAGCCTGATTGCCAGCCTCCTTCCTCATGATTATGGCCCTGGGGTGTATGGCCCTTTAAGAACAGTCTGTGGGAACATTGTGACTTTTGTGAACAGTGCCCCTTTAAGACCGTGTCCCCAGACCCTTAAAATACTTTATTCATGGCTTCTTCCCGCTTGGTTCGGTAAACGGGGCTTACTGAACCAAGTATTACACAGGCGGACCACACAGAAGTGGAAGTGGGCGGCTAATTTACCTCCCAGGCTGAGGGGTTGCTGTAGGTTAATTGCCGACCGCTGGATGGCAGCCGTTCGTACAGACGAACACGTGGCGATGGCCATCTTTATTCAGTCGAACACGATCAGCAGTGTGTGTGCAGCCAAATCCATGGAATTGAAATCTGCTACACACTTGCACGAACACCGCTGACCCTTACCTTCTCAACCACTTCGACATTTCGGCTGAAAACAAAGTCCCGTTCGGCTATTTAAACACACAACTATACTTGGCTATTTGCATGAACGGTGCCCCGTTCGTGCATTCGAATGGGACTTGGTTATTTTTTTGCATAAAATTGCCCGACCGCACAGCCCAAATCTATGGAACCGTTTTGGGCAGGAAAGTATGCTTGCGGTCGGTCACAAAGGACGTCCGACTAATTTTTTAACCCCTGGAGGGAATTGCCTTAAATTTGAGTATGTTTGTATTTGAAGTATGCTGAGTAATAATATGAGATTGGATGTATAGTTTTAAAGTTATAGTAAAGGTGTAAAAAGTATATTTTTCCTGCCTGTGATAATTACATTAACCCATTGTGTACAGTAATTATATCACAGGCAGAGGGGAGGATTTTGTGGGAATGAATGGGAGTGTTTAACTGTATTATATGTGTTTGGCTGTTCTACAAAACAATGTGGGTGGTAACATTGTGTAAACATGTGTATATAAGAAACAATAAAACCACAGCTCTGTCTTTCTGTTTTGACCCTCAACATAGAGCCTCGTCTCATGATTGGGGGGATACGGCTGTATCTACACTAGGCATTGCTATACTCTACATACTGCCATAGCTATAATCGCTAAGCTCTTTTAAGAGCTTGTTCCAGCTTCGCTCTCTGCTGGAAGAGAGGTTCGGTCTGCAGTGCTTATAGTGTCTGGAGAAGTGCTTGGAGCCCTCGGCAAGCACTAGGAGCATCCATCAACAGAGTTACTCGGTTGGAGTACTAGGCGCTCCGTTACACAATTAATCCCTGATAAAGAAAAATATAACTTTCTAGGTGCAGGGGTGAGAGGAAGAAAACCACAAACAACTCTGTTGGGACTTTATGTTGCCTGTTCCTGCTGGATTATTACTCCTACCATGCTCTGTAAAATTCAGGTTGGTGGGAGTTAAATATACAATTTTTGTAACCCACTTGCTAAACAACTTATGTGAAATACAACTCATATCAACCATACCCAGTGATTGGCTTATCCTGATGAGAATTTTAGCACACAGTAGTTTTCTATAACAAGCCACTATTTTAGAGGGAGCCTACACATTAATATTTAAATTAGCATTTCAACTAATACACTTAAAGGGACACTATAGTCACCCAGACCAATTCAGCTCAATGGAGTGGTCTGGGTGCCAGGTCCCTCAGGTTTTAACCCTTCAGATGCAAACATAGAAGTTTCAGAGAAAACTGCTATGTTTACATTTGGGGTTAATCCAGCCTCTAGTGGCTGTCTTCTGGACAGCCACTAGAGGCGCATCTGCGACGCTGGAAGCACATTTCGCCTCCATCACACAGAGCGTCCATAGGAAAGCATTGGGAAAAGCTTTCCTGTGGACACTTAGCATGTGCGCCCAGCACTTGCCGCATATGCACATTCGGCTCCGCTGACGTCGGGCGGGGGAGGAGAGGTCACCAGTGCCGAGGGAGCCCTGCGCTGGATTAAGGTAAGCTGCTGAAGGGGTTTTAACCACGGAGGGGACCCTGAGGGTGGGGGCACCCTCAGGGCACTATAGTGTCAGGAAAACCGATTGTTTTCCTGACACTATAGTGTCCTTTAATTTAAAAAAAATAAAATAAAAAAAAAATTATGAATTATTAAATCTTTTCAAATATTTTTATTAAAGTTTTACATATTTGTATAACAACAAGAATATAAACATTGTATTGGGGGTAGGAAGGGAAGGGAAACTATGAATTATTAAATCTCAATGAGAAGCTTTGGTCCTCCATGGGTGGCAGCATTTGTTTGAAAAATGTGGAAAATTATCAAGGAAGTAGAGGTGGCGAATCTCCACTAACTGCACAGGCTATTTCTGAATCTAATTAAATGGTACATTTTTAGGGCTTAGGATATATTTGTAAACATTTTAGTAATCCTGTGCATTAAAATAATAGTATTTTTGCTGCTAAGTCTTCTGCAGTTCCTTATTGTTTTTTTAATTAATGTAGTAATATAAAACCAACAGACGCAGCTTTAAGTAATTTGCTTACACTGCATTGGTCATAGTTTTATGAAGTTAACTGCTGCCAGGCCTGGAATAGGCTGTACTGTTTAAAGTAAAAAAAAAAAAAAATAACTTCTAAACAGTCCGTTAATTGCATGGCAGCAACTAGAAAATGTGTGTAAAAGACTTGATAAACTGTTTTTCAAACCAAACCAAACCTGGGCATGATCATACACATTTGACTAATGGTGCTAAAATGATTATTGGTACCAGACATGGAGGGTTGTATTTTGGAGAAAATTTAGTTGTTTGGGTTTTTCGAGCTTAACAGTTTCCAGCATTTCCAGAGATTTGATTTTTCAAAATGAATCCAAAACTCATCCAGTGATTTTTTTTTTTTTTTTTTTTTTTTTAAAACAAAAACCTTCTTAAAAGAGAGGTCAGTGGAGAATGGCCAGACTAGTGCATCCTAACAGGACGGCAACCATCTTGATTTGATTTGTGCTCTGACATACAGCTAACAGTTTGATGTAAACAACATGATCCATCCTGTTTTATGTCAGGCTGCTGGTAGTGGTGATGTAAAGGTAGGAGGAATATTTTAGAACATTAGGCCTAATAATACTAACTGTATGGCCATAGTCGACTCTTATTCTGACTATTTTAGCAGGATTATGTGCCGTGTCACATGGTTCCACGAACATGGCAATGAGCTCAATGTATTAAAATGGCCTCTACATACACCAGTACTGTACAAAAGAATGCCTGTGGTGAAATGTCCCACAAATATTCAGGATCTATTATCATATTAACATGAATCTGAACATCTAAGTAATGTTTCCAGCATCTTTTTGGAATATATGCCACTAATAATTCATTTGATTCTGTGGCAAAGAGGGTTTCTACCAAGTATAATTATTTTTTTTTTTTTTGGAGCTCCAGAAGTGGCTCAGAGGATAATGTGACTTGCTAGTCTGGTGAGAAAGCATTGAAGAAGTTGCATAGCCCATTCATATTTCTGTCAGAACACAGGAACGTCAAAAGTGAAGTGTGTGTGTACATACATGGCTGGGTCGGCCCTTGAACCACAATTTGGAACATCACCCTCTCTCTCTTCTCTCCTTTTTTTCTCCTACCTCTCTTTGACTTCATCCTCTGTCCTTTTATTTTTCTACGATCATACACATGCCTGCTAGGGTGGGCAGATATTTTTCTGTTCACAGACAAAGTGATTGACCGCTACTCCGTATACCCAAAGTCGTAAGATGCTTACGTTGTAAACTATGCCTATTTGGTACTGTTCATTGCTATTTCAGTGGCTGGAAGTATCCAACATGCCTACTGAGGCCGTAAGTCGGCAACAACACTGTCTTTGCTAGATTTTCATTACAATGCATGTACCACTAATATTTCCTCTGCTTTATGGAAACTTGTGCAGTTGATTATTTTGTATACTATGAACATATTACGTTCAACCTGCGTGTCCACTCTAAATATTGCACTTTTCTGCATGTTGCATAATGTTATTTATCCTGTTCAATAAACCGCTTTGAACATAAAGGTGAAATGTATATTTCTATCTGTGTTATCTTTATAAGACTTTGAAAAATGGAGGACAAGTCTTGTCTGGAATGTCCCTTTTAAGGCATATGCGATTTCTATGCATGCTTACTTTGTAAAAGTATTTACTTTTTTGTTACCCAAACATTTTGTAGTTCATACGGGGCTTTGTTTGTGGTGGCGTCTTTGGTTTTTATTAAATAATATGTTAAACTTTTTTTATCTATTTTAAATATCTTTTTATTTTTGTTTGGGTTAGATGCTTAGGTGTAAGATACACATGTGTCCTCTCAGCTTTGTGTCTCAAGTCTACGTTACTCCCTGTGAGCCCATACAGTTTTGATAGCGAACATACGTGGGAATGATTATCATCAGATGTGACCTAAAATTCCCTAAAGCATGTCAGACCACGATTTATTAGATTTCTTGTCCTCTATTATAAATTGTTATATTGAACAGTACAGAAGGAGTTTATTTGATCTTTTCTTTCTCTATGAATACCAGGTTGTGCATTTTAGGTTTTAACTAAGCTTCAACTGGAGAACTAATTCTGAAATTACTAGGAGCACTCTAAATGCTGTAATTACTACAGCTCTGCGTACTAGTTATGCTACCGTGAGTTTGTGGGTGCAATCCCCCATTTTTAAATCATTTTTTTTTTTTGCCAAACCAATTTGTAAAAAAATTAGGAATCTCAAAAAGAAAATGTATTTATATCTTTGTGCGTAAGGTATAAATATCTTAACTAGTGTTGTACTAGGTGGTCACAAATTTGATCTACCTTGCAAGAGTTTCCTCTGCGTAAATAGTGAATTATTATTTATTATTTATTATTTTTATTATTATGATATTTATATAGCGCCATCAAATTCCGCAGCGCTTTACAATGGGTGGACGAACAGACCTGTAGTTGTAACCAGACAAGTTGGACACACAGAAACAGAGGGGTTGAGGGCCCTGCTCAATGAGCTTACATGTTAGAAGGAGTGGGGTAAAATGACACAAAAAGGTAAGGATAGTATTAGACTAGTGACAGTTGGAAGAGGAATCAATCAGGAGCTATTAACAGTTTAATTGATACGCTTTTATGAAGAAGTGGGTTTTTAACCAATTTTTTTTTTTTGAAGGAGTGGAGACTGGGTAAACATCTAACGGAGGAGGGAAGCAAGGGAAATATTCCCACAATATGGTGTCCCAGAGAGACCAAACATTCTTCTGCAGCACTGTATGGGAAACAAAACCAGGAGCACACCAATGGCACAGTATAAAATTATCTATTTATTATAAAACAATTATAACGTCTGAGGAAGCCCAAGTCACGTGGGCCAGGATCCAGAACAAGGAAGTAACTGGAGATATTGACTTTTAATCTAGCGTTTTCTGTGGGAACTTGTATATCACAAGCCCACAACTTGCTGAGAAAGTTTTGATTGTTTTATAATAAATATATCCTTTTATACTGTGCCATTGGTGTGCTCCTGTTTCTTGTGCCCCCCCCCCCCCCAAAAAAAAAGCAATACTAACACTTCAGCAAGGCTGGTATCAAGGAAATAATAAGGCAGGTAGAAATCTTACAAATAAAATAAAAAAAACAGGAACTAACTTAAAATTAAGGAAATTGTTGTCGGGAAAAAAAAAATCCTTTCCCCAACGCAAATAGGCAAAGCTTTTGGAGAGTACTATAAGAACTTTTACAATTTGAATCCCAACGCCCCCTCCCTGGTAATACATCAATTTTTAGACCATCTAAACCTCCCAAAAATGTCTGAGGATAAATTGACTCTGTTATTAACCCCTTAAGGACACATGACATGTGTGACATGTCATGATTCCCTTTTATTCCAGAAGTTTGGTCCTTAAGGGGTTAAACAGTCCCTTCTCTCTACAGGAGATTAGGGATTTTCTAAGAGCACTAAAGAGAGGCAAATCCTCAGGGCCAAATGGGTTCTCATCAGTTTTTTGTTTTTGTTTTATCAGAAGCTTAACGATTTAATTTCTCCCTTTCTCCTGAGGAATTTTATAGTTTACGAGATACAAATCTATCCCTTCAGAGATGCTCTGGGCATCCATTATACTAATTGCCAAACCAGACAAAGATCCTGCACAAACTTGTAATTATAGGCCAATTTAACTCCTCAATTTAGACATAAAGGTCTATTCTAGAATTTTGGCCAACAGACTCAGGGGGTGTCATGGCAGATATTGTCCATATCGATCAGTCTGGTTTCATGGGGGGCAGGAGCACATCGGATAACATTAGGAAAATGTTATCTTTTGCATGGGTCAACACAAATCCCCTTTTGCCTTGGTTGCCTTCGATGCCGAGAAGGCCTTCGATCGTAGGTATCTGGAGGAGGTCTTGTGCTCTTTTGGCATTGGGGACACCTTTTTAAAGATTATACCATGGCCTTATACAGGATCCACAAGCTAGAGTATCAGGCTTTATGTTTCAATCTTATTGGATCCCAATTCGGAACGGGACCCGACAGGGCTGCCCACTGTCCCCACTACTATACGTTCTGTCTGTTGAACCTCTGGCCGCAGCCATCAGACAGAATGTAAATCTCAAAGGCATAATGGTTAACACTCTTGAGATCAAGATCACACTTTATGCTGATGATGTACTCCTGACTCTCTCGGACCCTGCCAGCTCATTATCGGAATTATTTAATTCAGTAGAAGAATTTGGTAAATTTTCCGGTTACAAAGTCAATATTAAAAAGACACAAATCCTGTTAAAGGGCCTAAGCGGATCTAAGTTGGATTCCCTTAAAGAAAAATTAAAACATATTAAACATAAAACATATCAGACTGGTCCCACCCATACGGGTGGCCCAGATCCGAAATGCCAGCAAGTTCCCTCTGCACGAGAGATATAGCAACCCCAGTCTGATATGCTTCAGATATGTTCTCTCTGTAATGGCACAAGATGAGCTAAAACCAGCTTGAGTTCTGAGCGGGGACCCACCGAAGGGCAGGCTATTTCAGTTGCTGTCCGTTCTCAGAATACTCTTGCGACCTGTTTTTTTGCTCTCTATGTATTTATGGCAACAAAACTAGTAATTGCTAGAAACTGGAGAAATCTCCTTTTTGCTCCTTTGAAATGGTCAGAAATAAGCTCCAAGCTTAATTTTCAGTATAGAATGGAAGCCGGTTTCTACCCAGATAGATTCTCTATAGACCAATATGAAGAGCTCTGGGCCCTCTGGCTCAAAGTTAATGGACCCTGAGGCTATCAACCATAATGTTCTAGCCACCCCGCCATGGAATGTGTGAATGTATGAATGGTGTGCATGGATTGACCAAAAGAGGTAAAGTAGGGAAACTAAAGATCTATAACGTGACAGTATTGCTGAGACGATTACACAAGGACCTAGTATGACTATAGTCATAATGCATGTGTATTCTTAACGACACTTTGCATAAAGATTGTTTTGCAATATGGTATAAAAATATGAAACTATTAAAAAATAAATCTCCCAGGCATCCAGAGACTGTCCCCTCCCCATCTGCAGATTTTAAACATTCGCATTATTAACTTCATACAACATGGATGACTGCGATAATCGAAATGCAAGTTAGAGGCAATAAATACCTGTGTAAGGTACCGTAAGTGAGTTTGTAGGATTTTAATCAGATTAGAATGGAGGTTCATGCTATTTACACAGGGATTCTTGTATTACATAGTGTAAACCTTGCAAAAAGGAGTTGGGTTTCCTGTTTGTGATTCTTCATTTCTATTTATGTTGCCTTTAAAAAGGAAACCAATACTTTACTGTAGGTTCATGTGTCCATCATAATTGATTTCGTTGTATTTACGTGGATTTGTTTTTCTTTTATTCCCCTTTTGCCTTTGTCTTTGCCTGTCTTTGCCTGTCTTTGCCTGTACTGTAATTCTTTAGGCATTTCAAGTTACATAACAAGAGACTAAAAAAAAAAATAAAAATTTGGTTTTTGTTTTTCCTTTGCCTTTGAAAAGCTCTGCATACCTTGTCAAAATCATAGCTTATTTTTAATTTAATTCAAAGCATATATTATTAGAAAGTTGATGTGGATAGAGTTTTTCTACGAATAAACTCCCATACATGCATGCGCATACAGATTTAATTTCCCTACTATTGAATGGAAAGTTAGTCACACTGCAGCAAGATACTCATTCCTGATAATGTTAAACTGGGGCACCTGACCAGTCATGACACAGTGCCGATGTCCGCATGCTCTATATAGTGTGTGTGTGTGTGTGTGTGTGTGTATGTATGTATGTATGTATGTATGTATGTATGTATGTATGTATGTATGTATGTATGTATGTATGTATGTATGTATGTATGTATGTATGTATGTATGTATGTATGTATGTATGTATGTATGTATGTATGTATGTATGTATGTATGTATGTATGTATGTATGTATGTATGTATGTATGCACGCACACACACACACTATAATAATATTAGTAAAAAATGTTTAGGGCCCCCCTTCTTTCAAATTCATATTTAAAATCTGTTGAAGCTTCAATGTGTTACTGTCCAAGAAAGGAGACCGCATCTCTGCACAAAATTTAACTACATTAAAGTGTTGTACATATTAAAGTGTTGGGATTTCACATTAAATGGCCCAATATCTGCTTTCAAAAGACATACAATATCTCTCAGGAAAGTTCAATAGCCTGCCCTCCGGTGGGTCCCCGCTGCCCTTCGGTGGGTCCCATGTGTGGAGCATGGGACTAGTCTAAAATGCAATGCAGACCTGTACAGCATAAATTCCAGTACAGGCACTTTTCACTTACCGACCGGGTTCCGTTTCTATGACCCAGTCTTAAAACGAATTGGTCGGGAAGTGAAGATTTGAGGGATTCCCTGCTCTTGTGCATTCGTCTATGTTCGGGGAAACACCAGAGCAGGAAATCCCTCTAATCTAAATTTCTCCGAACATATATTAGAGGGATTCCCTGCCCTCGTGCGTTTCCCAGAACATAGACATTCGCACCAGAGCAGGGAATCCCCACGATGACTCGCACTTACGCCTGGTCATAAGTGCAAGCCGTCGTAAAACAGGTAGGTTGCTAAATGAGGGCCGCCTGTACAAAGAGCTTTTCTTGGGACACCATGGTTTATGGTAATTGATGTCCCTTCATGTTTACTAGTCTGTTTTCTGCAGTTACAAAAACTGTTAATGTGTTTGTGAACATGAATATATAATAATTTGGCATAAATGTAAGTCTTTGGATAAATCCCTTACATTGCTCCTAAAGCATGTAGCCATTTCTTAATTAAGATGTAATCCAGGGATGAAATTAATCACGTAGTTTATAGTTTTGGATGATTTATCCAACTGAAATTGATATAGCAAATTAACTAAAATATAGCCATGTTTAAAAAATAAATATACAAACAAAAGAGTAGCAAATATGTTGTATAATAGCAGTGGTCTGTGTGTGCCTAAAATTTCTCTCCACTAGTTTTTGGCGAGTGAAAATTTATCAGTAGTAGTTATATAGTGCCAATGTACTCTGCAGCGCTTTTCAATTAGAGAAAGGGGTGAGGAAGCTCAAGGGAGTTTACAATCTATGGTAGACTGATAAATATAATTGGGTTTCTTACTGGTAAGGTGGTCTGACCAGGTTTTCCAGTTCTAATGCAGTGATGTTTCCACTGGTCTCCAAAACAAAGTTAAAGTTCTACACTACTATATGTATGTATGTATGTGTTTGTAATATATATAATTTGCCATTATTTCCAATGGCAGTTCATGTTTAAAATCCCATCCTCCACAGATGATGATGATGATGATGATGATTTAATTCTTTCCCATAATGAAGGTGAATAATGTATAGTTTGCCTCCATGAAGTCTGAGAGCCCTAATCCTGAGTGACACCTACAAGCTACACCAGATGTCATTGTAATGATGTAATCTGATGTAACTGCCACATAGCATTCTGTGTATGTAGTGGTTATTCTGCTTGGAGTGCTCTGGCACCAACCCCTGGTAATTGTCAGGGTACCTGTGGTCTCTACCTCCAAAAGAGGTAGAGACTTAGCTGTTCCACCATCCAGACGGTCTGATGACTCCCTTCCCCGCGGTCTATCCGGTCATGCAAGGCCGGCCGCGAGGGAGTGATTGCCTTTTACACCATCTAGGCAGGAAGTCATCATCAGGACACTCCCCCGGATCGACCTGTCAGTCAATTGCTGCAGGACCAATCAGGACGTCTCGGAGGTGTGGTTACTGCTCTGAACAGGGTATTTAACAGAGCTTCCTTCATTAGCTCATTGCCCTGTCGTGGTTCTAGCTTGTTCTAGTCACTCAGTGCTTGTGTATTCTATTATCCCTTTTGGTTTTGACCCGGCTTGTTTACCTTACTCTGCTTATCTCTGTTACCCTTGATTCGGCTTGTCTCTCGCTTACCTGTCTTCTGTTACCCTCGACCTCGGCTTGTCTTTGACCATTCTATACGGTACTACTTACGTTAGTCCGGCCATTCTAAGGTCCGGTATACGTATTTGGCTACTGTTTGTACTCTGCGTGTTGGATCCCTGTCCCGATCCTGACAGTAATAGGGCAAACTGTTTTGCAACAGCTTCTCTCTTACCTGGGTCCCGTTATGCCCTGAGCTTCCTGGAATCCTGCCATTCTTTCATTGACTTGAGACCGTCGACTGAGCACTCAGCCAATGATTGAGGGTCTGTGCAAGGAATATGCACAGAATTGACTTTCGTTCCAGGCTGGCTAATGATACTACCTAAGGTAGTATGTGCTGAAACATTTCCCTTACAGACCCCTCTCATTATGACTACATCAAAACATTGAAGTGATCTTGGTGCTTCAAGTAACTCTTTAATGAAAATAGGCATCAACATCGGTGCAAATTAGGTGACTCAAAACTTATGTAGTGATTTAAAAAAAAAATTAAAACAAATTTCAATATCCGCTCCAGAACTGATCATTATAAATAATTTACACATGATATCACATAAATAAAAGCTGGTTACATAATTGTGGCCAACGTCCTTGGGTTGCCTGCAAATTTTCATTGATAACTCTGGCATAGTGGTGAATCACCTGTTGCCAACAAATTACCTGGCCATGTAAATTGGTCATCCACTTGCACAGTAACTGTGTGGTTGCTAGGCTTGCTTGGGCTTTCTCATTAACGTTTGTGCATAACATTCTAGTGTACATCACCTGTCAGCTCCTCACTGACTCCCACCACACGTCTATCCCAAGTTCATTGCTTCCAATACTGTAAGGATTGTTATTAGGCAAAGACCTATTAACCCGCCAAAAACTCTTGTTTTTTTTTTTTTTTTTTTATCTTGCAGCATCATTAGGAATACATGCACTGCCCTTTATACCAAAGCTATTTAGACTTTAACTACATAAATTGTGTTGTTTTTTTTGTTTTGTCTTCTTCGTTCTTCATGTTAACGCAGTGCTAAGATATGTGGGTGTAAATTGTCTCTTTACTAATATGTCTAGATTTGCATAATTCTTCTTTCATGTAAAATTATGTTTTGCTTTATAATATGCATAAGACCTTACGATGCTCTGTGATGAGGAAAAAAAATTTGAATTATATTTGCTATCTAGTACTCTAATTTAGTAATTGACTCTCGTAATAAGGAAAAATGCATTTGTTACTGGTGAATTGCATGAGGACAGAGCAGTATACAAGATCATCTTGCATGCCTTCATTGGTACACTATGTTGCTAGGCAGACCTTTCCAATATCTTTTTTGTATAACTGTGCAGTAGATTCACCTTGTGGTCTGTTTTTAGGTAAGCACTAAATTATCACCAATAACAAATAGAGAAAAAAAGGAAAGCATTGACCATGATTCATTATCCAGGCATCTTTATCTGCAGAGGTTTTGTGACTAATATATTTTTATTTAATCTTTTATTGAAGTTATTGTTTTACAGCAGCTAAAGTGCCATATATTTTATGTGACATGCGATTCCATCTGTTATGTAATGCAATGCACATACACCGTTTATAGAGCTTCTGTCCAGGATGTAGCCATCGTTCTGTCCTTTTCCCCTTGCTCGTGGTCGTCGAGGTGCTATGGAGAATAGACGTGAGAAAGATAAAGTTTCCAAGCCTGATCCTTTTTTATTTTATTTTTTTTTTAAAGGAGAATTGTCAATTCTCTGGATTTTGCACCATTTTGCAAAACTGGGGCAAACATTGCATAGGAAGAGGAGATATAGAAACATTTGTTTAATTTCTTCTGATTTCTATATGCTGCTGACTGCCAGGAGTAAAGAACAAAGCTTATAACACTGACAGTAAGCTAAGATTGATGCTTCCAGTTGCAGGGTAAAGAGCTGTGGATTGCTATATTTAAATATTTTTTCAATATTTTTTTTTTCATATCTCAAAATTGCATGTCTGATATATATAGAGTTGTGTAAAATTATAATACATTTATGGGAGGTGATATTTCCCCTTAATATATCTATATGGAGAAAAGACGTGTTGAAAAATTGATGATTGTGATTCATAATTCAGATATTTTTAGACCTAGGATTTTACTCACAATTGATGCAGGTTCACAAATAGATTATCCTATATTCTCAGTTGGACTTTTTTAGCAGCCATTTTGCAATTCGGATTTCATTTTACAATGCAGACTTTATCCATGATTGGTTTTCTAATCTTCACCATAGTGTATTAAAATACAATTTTTTTTATTAAAGTTTTATGGATCACCCACAAAAGAAGTTGGACTACATTTTACTTAACCGGTACCGAAGTTGATGAAGTGTAATGGCCATCACGCAGTGGGTTAAAGGGTGTCTGCTCTATCACCGCATTGTATTTCTTTTCTCCTTCATCACTTCCATCATCTTTCCCATTTGACTCATATTAAATGTTTTCATTCTCCATTTAATTATATTTTACACTTTTGCGTATTGCTGAACATCACCATGTACTTTACTCTTCTTTATCTGCCCTTTCTTGACTCCTTCATCTTTCTTAAAATGGCTGTAAATCTCCACTTTTTTATTCTGGGATCCTTTAAATATAAAAAATATACAGGGCTTAAAATTTCAAGTCCTACACTACTAGCCAGCCCTTAAAATGCACTCCCTACTGCAAGACTGGAGGACCTACGGCATGTTCACCAGGGGTAAAGGTCTACTCTCCAGTGCTAAATTACTGCTTGACTACTAGAAATTTGGAGCCTGTGTGTAGGTGAGTGTATGCATATAGTATACATCTATATTGCTTTGTAAATTATTGCTACCTTGTTAAAGACTAATGTACTGAAGGCTGTTTAATACTCTTTGGCACCTTATGTCCTAACATGAAACTGTGCCAGTGGCTGCATAGTACTACATTTTGATTCATTGCTCCAGTGAAATGAAAATTGGATTATATTAGTTTTTATTCACTTCATAATTTGACACTATAGCAGGGATAGGCAGCCTTTCAGTAGTACTGTACCAAAATAAGATTTTGAAGTCTCTTGGCGTGCCGATCCTCTGGTTTTCAAATTGACGTGTGTATGTTGCCGTACTTTGCTTGTGTTATTTATGGGTGCTGCAATTGCTTTGTAACGTTGTACTTGTGCATGTGTGAGCTGTTATATTGTAAAGTATACGTTCATGAGTAGTTTGTGATATTGTATATGATCCCTGTGAAAGTGGGATGTGTATGGGGTTTGGTGTGTGTGTGGGACTGCTTAGGGTACTGTATGTGACAGGCTGCATGTGTGGCTGTGTGCATATATGTGGATTGTCACTGGTGTTCTGGGGATGTGTTTGTGTGTGGAATGTTTGAATTTGTACGAGGGGGAGACTTATTCTGAAGCTCATTGTATATCTAGCAGTGTGGGTGGCTTCCTTCCAGTCCAGTGGGGACTGGGCTGGCCAGGTACAGGTCAAGGGCAGGAGCTGCAATAGCTTTTGCGGGCTGCTCTAATCCAGTGCAGATTCCCATTCACAAGTACTGGGATAAAGTGATCTGAGGTTACTTCCTCTAAGTCCTGAAATGCGTAAATTGAGGATTGCCCCTAACCACTCAGTTTGCACTAAGGACTCTTGATGGGCCAGAGCCAGTTTAGCTTTAGCAGCCTTGAGTGCTGTTTAAAAGCACCTTGAGTGCCATAGGTTTCTGACCCCTGCCCTATAGCATAGAAACACTTCCCCTTCAACAGTACCATCTCCTTACTGTATCGAAACAGTATATTTATCACTTTACTTTTCTACCCATTATTATCTGGGCATCCAAACGTATTATTAGTATTATTATTATTTTAGGCCAATATATTAGTGTTGAACAGTGAAGGGCAACTACAACATAGAATAAACTAGCTATAGTAAAGCACAGATCATAGCAATATACTAGGGGTAACACATCACTTCCTTATAGTATTTGTGCAATGTTCTTTTTTTTTTTTTTTTAACCCTGCCCATATTATATGCTAACATGCAGTCTGACATTTATCTTGTTTTCTTTTGGTTTCTTATTCTGTTCCATAAAGATCTGATACCTAAACCGTGCCTGAAAAGCATTCCTTATTAAAGGAGCACTATAGTGCCAGGAAAACAAACTTGTATTCTTGGCACTATAGGGTCATTAGGTCCCCCCCACCCTCAGGGGCCCCCCTCCCGCTGGGGCGAATGGGTTAAAACCCCTTAAGCCACTTACTTCTCTCTAGCGCTGGGCTCCCTTGGCGCTGGTGACCTTTCCTCTGCCTGCCGATGACAGATCCGAATGCGCGACAAGAGCCGAGCGCGCGCATTCAAACCACCCATAGGAAAGCATTACTCAATGCTTTCCTACAAACTACCAGCGTCTTTTCACTGTGATTTTCACAGTGAGTATCGTCGAAGCGCCTCTAGTGGCTTTCAATGAGACGGCCACTAGAGGCTGGATTAACCCTCAGTGTAAACATAGCAGTTTCTCTGAAACTGCTATGTTTTCAGCTGCAGGGTTAAAACTAGAGGGACCTGGTACCCAGACCACTTAATTGAGCTGAGTTGGTCTGGGTGCCTATAGTGGTCCTTTTAATCCATACATACTTGGAGCTCTATATTATCATATACAGTATGTAGGATGACTTCTTTGTAAGCACAACATATTAACTGGGGCGTATGAAAACCGATCTATTTTTCTTGATCGTTCAGTAGCTGGTTAAGGTTCCAGTTGCTGAGAGGTAGTGCTTGTGTCTCTGTGCAGCTTTTGTTTACTGGATATGCTGGTTACCTCTACAGTTGACATATCGGAAAAATGATGAATTCCTACTGTGCTTAGGAAACAGACTGGGAAACCAGGAGATAACAACTTAACTGGAAGTCATTTATGCTAGGGCTGTTTTTCATTATTATTGATGGTTTGTTTTAATAACACAGCAATCCAACAATTATAAAAACACTTTGAAGAAGTGAAGACAACCATTTTCATTTATTGGAAGCAAAACCATTTAATTTTCAATTTTTATTTATAGAAATAAATAAGCAAGTCTAATGTGTTTATACTTATGTTGTTGGACAAGTTGGCTATGAACTTTTTTTTGTTTATTACCTTAGCTACAAGAACGATCATACTTCATGGCTATTTTCAGGTCAACTCACCTTGTAATTCACACCCTCCTAAATATTTGTAGTTAATATTTTATGTAAAATTACAACTTTTGTTTTGAACTTCAAAATATTCAGGACTATTTTCTCAAATGAACAATTGTTTCTTTTGCTGCTACTGGGAATCATGTAGTTGCACCCTCTTCTTCACAACCAGCAACTTGCCCCTTTTAAGCAATCCCCCCTCCTCAACACTAGCACTATCCCTCACATTTCTCCTCCCTGTGCTAGAACTTTTTGTAAATCCTTCATCCATACCCTTCAAGAGAAGAAACATAATCTTACTAATTTGCACTCATCTGATAATCATCTGATAACCATCTTGTTTTTCAGCCTTCATTTTTAAAGAAATATTAGAAAAGGCAAATGCCCCCAAAAAGAAGTCAGTACAGCTGAGAATTTTTTTTAAATTTTTTTTTTTTTTTGCGATAAAACTAAAGTGGCTGTCACCTCAAACATACCTTTCTCCTATTGTTTCCTCTTCTCTTCCTCTTTCATAAACTGTTCTTTTCTTAATTTCTGTTCTATTTCTCGTTAAAACGCACAAGAGTAGAGAGTCCTTTGGCTTTTATGTATATTTCCTACGCTTAAGAAATCTTAACAAAGGGTGGTGTTTTGAGGTGAGCTTCACTTCCTTTGTCAGGCTTGTCAAGAGTAAGAAAAATACAGAAGACAAAAAGTCTCTAACTTGTCTTACGTTTTAAAGATTGTTTGATAACTAAATTGCATATTTGAAAGCAAAATATATGATTAGGAAAAATATTATTTTTCCATTTGTTTTTCATTTAGCATGTTGCACTTGTTAGTAAATAAACCTTTCAGTAATTGCTTGGAGCTCCATCAAATCAAGGATACAATTATAAACTCCAGCCTCTTGCTTACAAAGCCTTTCCATGTCTTCCTTCCTACTTCTCCACCTTTCAAAACAACTACACCCCTATTGTCCCTCTACTATTTTAATTCTCTCATTTCATTGAACTTTTCAAGAGCTGTAAAATCTATCTGGAACTCTTACACATAATCTCAGATGCATTTCCTTCTGTCAAATTCTGTCTCAATATTAACCCCTTACGGACACATGACATGTGTGACATGTCAGGATTCCCTTTTTATTCCAGAAGTTTGGTCCTTAAGGGGTTAAAGGGTTACTCCGGGCATTTGAAGTGTTCATGGCACTTGGAGTCTGTATGTACAGTGTTTTGCTTTGAAACTCTGCACATACTGATATCCCTCTGGTGCCAGAGTTAAAACTCCACTTCTGGCAGATTCATAGGGGATTCATTAGCCAACTAGAAACAAGTTCATGACTGGATAATGTCAATTATGTGCAAATTTTAGATGCTCATTCATTGGCTGAGAACTGTCAGTGTGTGCTCTCTGCCAATCCATGAGTGACCTGGTTCACATTCAGCTTCTACTGCAGAATCCAGATGTCGTAAATGTACCTTCAAAGTAGAGCAGGAGCCCTGTGGGACCAAGGTAAGAGGGCAAACTATTACAAAATAGTTTGCCCCATTACTAGGAAATGGGGCCAGGGTACTCCTACCACCATAATTTGAAGAAGAAACCCTTACTGTAGTGCTTATGAGCCCCTAAACTTTAAATAAAAATTAAACTCAACATGGCTAATTTTCTCCAACTAGCTGTTTGGACTAAAAACTTGAAAGGAGAGACAGTGGTTTATTTTTCTGCTGCCATTTTTCTGCACCTAGTTCCTGTTTTTGTGCACAATAGAGTTGCTTGGCCTTGTTATCTTCAGATTGTGAAGGGAAGTAGTCATGATATTGATTTCACCTGTTGCAATAACATTGTCCGTTTCTTTGCCCTTCTTTAGACAGCACCTATGCAAACACTTGTCTGCAACGTATCTTGCTGCAGTGCTTTCTTGTCATGGTGTATGAATTTTGACATAACCAGTCTTCAGCAACATAACCTTGCTAGGTTTGCTGTTCTTCACCCACTTTTATTCCTCCTACACAGCTATTTCTGTTTCACTTATTAATTGCATTTTGACCTGCATGTTAAATTGATGTCCGCACCTGTATAATTGTTTATTCATGTACCTGACTATAGTTTTAATTTTGTCGACTAACAATTTTAGTTGACTAAAACAACTAAGATGACTAAATTTTGACTAAAACTGAAATTACTTTTTCGTCAAAAGACTATAACTAAAACTATACTGACATTTGCTGCCAAAATTAACACTGCCTGACTATATGCTGACAAAATAAAAAAAAATCTAATTAGAAGTTATGCTGCTTTAAAGGACCACTCTAGGCACCCAGACCACTTCAGCTTAATGAGGTGGTCTGGGTGCCAGGTCCCTCTAGGATTAACCCTTTTTTTTTTTTTATAAACATAGCAGTTTCAGAGAAACTGCTATGTTTATACTGAGTGTTAATCCAGCCTCCAAAACCTCTAGTGGCTGTCTCATTGACAGCCGCTAGAGGCGCTTGCGTGATTCTCACTGTGAAAATCACAGTGAGAGCACGCAAGCGTCCATAGGAAAGCATTGTAAATGCTTTCCTATGCGACCGGCTGAATGCGAGCGCGGCTCCTGCTGCGCATTCAGCCGATGACGTCGCAAGGAAGAAGGAGAGGAGGAGGAAAGCTCCCCGCCCGGCGCTGGAGAAAGAGGTAAGTTTAACCCCTTCCTCCCCCCAGAGCCCGGCTGGAGTGGGTCCCTGAGGGTGGGGGCACCCTCAGGGCACTCTAGTGCCAGGAAAACAATGTTTTCCTGGCACTAGAGTGGTCCTTTAAGGCAAAAGGTGATCACACTTCATATTGATGTGCTTTATTTTTATTTTTGTAAACCCTTTCATTTTATTAATTGATTTTAAAAAAATATATATATTTTTTTTCAATTTGATTTTTCAATTATTCTTACTTAACAGCATTTTTAACACCTGCCTAAAACTTTTGCATAGTAGTGTACGTCAATAAGATATGTCTTTGAGATGGATTTAATTTCTCTTCTCATAGACTCTTACAGAGTAATTTTCCCCTGGGAGAGTAGAGTCTTTCTTTAGTTACTCACAGAGGAAAATTTGAAAACTCCAGAGACTTTAAGTGCTAATGTAGTCATGTGTTTTCCTGTGATATATTGTACTGATGAAACTGTTACTGAGGCTTTGTACTATTCTTTTAAAAATATATACCGTAAATATGATCATCTGCTGATATTTAAACCTATGTCTATTTGTGTGAGGTGTTGTGTTCCTTCTCTGTAGCTGACTGCAAGTGTGTGTGTGTGTGTGTATGTATTACAGCTATGAGTTGTGTATACTTATATATACCCCTTTAACTGTGTAATCGTTAAATTTGTTTGGTTACAATGAAATGACCGAGCATTAAAGCCAATATAAAGGAGCCGTTTTGGCCCCATAACCAATACATGCTGGTACAATGCTGTTAAAGGGTTACTTAAACGACCATTACCACTTCCGTGATTTAAAGTGGTCATTGTGGTAGGGCATGTTTGAGCAGCATTTCTGCTTAAAATGTTTTGGGGGCTAGTTGCACCCCTGTCACTTGTAGTGATGTCGCGAACATAACATTTTCGGAACGCGAACTTCCGCAAACGTTCGCGAACCGTGCGAACTGCCATAGACTTCAATGGGCAGGCGAATTTTAAAACCCACAGGGACTCTTTCTGGCCACAATAGTGATGGAAAAGGTGTTTCAAGGGGACTAACACCTGGACTGTGGCATGCCGGAGGGGGATCCATGGCAAAACTCCCATGGAAAATTACATAGTTGATGCAGAGTCTGGTTTTAATCCATAAAGGGCATAAATCACCTAACATTCTTAAATCACAATGGATATGGATTGACACCTGACATATGACATATTGACACCTTGACATATGGATTGACACCTTGACATATGGATTGACACCTGTCCTCCGAGACCCTAAAACACACTGACACAGAGCAGAATAGGGACTGTTCCCCCTACATAGGGTCACTTGGCAGATATGGATTGACACCTGTCCTCAGGGACCCTGAAACACACTGACACAGAGCAGAATAGGGACTGTTCCTCCTACATAGGGTCACCATTTTTAGCCCAAGGCAGCTCATCTCATTAGGCCTTTTTTAGTCGAATCTATCACCCACTGTCAGTCCCTTCGGGATCCATCCCTCATTCATCTTAATAAAGGTGAGGTAATCTAGACTTTTTTGACCTAGGCGACTTCTCTTCTCAGTGACAATACCTCCTGCTGCACTGAAGGTCCTTTCTGACAGGACACTTGAAGCGGGGCAGGCCAGAAGTTCTATCGCAAATTGGGATAGCTCAGGCCACAGGTCAAGCATGCACACCCAGTAGTCAAGGGGTTCATCGCTCCTCAGAGTGTCGATATCTGCAGTTAAGGCGAGGTAGTCTGCTACCTGTCAGTCGAGTCGTTCTCTGAGGGTGGATCCCGAAGGGCTGTGGCGATGCGTAGGACTTAAAAAGCTCCGCATGTCCTCCATCAACAACACGTCTTTAAAGCGTCCTGTCCTTGGCGGCGTGGTCGTGGGAGGAGGAGGATGACTTTCACCTCTTCCCCTGTTAGATTCCCGTTGTGCTGTGACATCACCCTTATACGCTGTGTAAAGCATACTTTTTAATTTATTTAGAAAATGCTGCATCCTTTCCGACTTGTTGTAATTTGGTAACATTTCAGGCACTTTCTGCTTATACCGGGGGTCTAGTAGCGTGGAACCCAGTACAGGTCGTTCTCCTTCAGCCTTTTTATACAAGGGTTCCTCAACAGGCACGACAGCATGAAAGACCCCATTTGCACAAGGTTGGATGCCGAGCTACTCATTTCCCGTTCCTCCTCCTCAGTGATCTCAATGAAGGTATGTTCTTTCCCCCCCCCCCCCCCAGCCATGTACAACACCACAGGTACCAGATAGGTGACAACGAGCACACTGGGATGCCTGTTGTGGTTGGTCTTTATCCTCCTCAAAGCCACATTCCTCCTCTGACTCCTCTTCCTCAGAATCCTCTTCCAGCGTTGCTGCAGGTCCAGCAAGCGATGCTGATAAGGCTGTTTCTGGTGGTGATGGTGACCACAACTCTTCCTCTTCCTCTTCACGCTCATCTACGGCCTGATCCAGCACTCTTCGTAGGGCACGCTCCAGGAAGAAAACAAATGGTATGATGTCGCTGATGGTGCCTTCGGTGCGACTGACTAGGTTTGTCACGAGCCTACAGGCATTGCGCATGAGCGTCCAGTAACATGGCAAAAAAATCCCCAGCTCCCCAGAGGCTGTCCTAGCACCCCGGTCATACAAATATTCATTAACGGCTTTTTCTTGTTGGAGCAGGCGGTCAAACATTAGTGTTGAATTCCAATGTGTAGGGCTGTCGCAAATCATGCGCCTCACTGGCATGTTGTTTCGCCGCTGGATATCTGCAAAGTGCGCCATGGCCGTGTAGGAACGCCTGAAATAGCCACACACCTTCCTGGCCTGCTTCAGGACGTCCTGTAAGCCTGTGTACTTATGCACAAAGCGTTGTACGATCAGATTACACACATGTGCCATGCAAGGCACATGTGTCAACTTATATATATGGGTGGAAAAATCTACCCTGGATGAGTGGAGACAATGGTACAGTGAATTGGTGTCTTAAAAAACAGAATAAATAAAAATAAAAATAATAATAATAATATATAATAGGAAGAAGTTCTCAACTGGTAAAAGAGCTTCCCATTAGAGCTCTGGAACAATGAAACTGTGTATAAGGGGAATTAACCTAACTATAAAGAGAAAAACAGCAGTACTAGCCCAGAATGAATCCAATACGTAAAACACACACTGGTTAATATAAAATATCTAAATGTCTCCCAATTTAAAAATTGTAGTCTCTGTAGTTTGTAGATAGGTCCAAAAAAAATAGCTAAAGATCCTTAAACTATATAGGTGCCTAGTGAACAAAAAATCCTTTGAAACGTGAGATAAAATCGGTATATATAAATGTAACAGTGGATACAGACTGCCAGTAACGAAATATAAATACGTCCCAGTATAGGGTCTTTGACATCTAACCTCTCCGAGTATGTCGATCAATTCCTTCACAAGCCGATAACCATGTTGAAGTCATATCTAAGAGACTCCACACAAATTATCAACATTCTTTCGCAGACAATATGGCAGGAGGGATATACCCTCGTCACAGCGGATGTGACATCACTATACACTGTGATTGAGCATCTACAGGGCAGTGAGGCAATCCAATACTCCTTAGCAACTTACACCGAATTACAAAATGATCAGATTGACTTCCTGGTTAGATGTGTGGCCTTCATTCTTAGCCATAACTTCTTTTGGGCAAACGACAAATTCTACCTTCAAATTGAAGGTACTCCTATGGGGACCAGATTTGCGCCAAGCTATGCTAACCTATTCATGGGAAAATGGGAGGACGAATTAATCTGGTCCTCATCCCAGTTTGGCGCAAGTCTGGTCCTCTGGCAAAGGTATATAGATGACTTCATCTTTATATGGAAGGGGGACACAGCCTCCTTGAATTCATTCAAGACATATCTGAAAGTAAATTGGAGATGGTACGGATTGTGATTCAATCAGTCCCAAGATCACGTTGAATTTCTTGACCTTGACATTTACATAAAAGAGAATACGATTCATACTAAAACCTTCAAAAAAACAATCGATTGTAATAGCTTTATTCCGGCTAACAGCTATCACAAAAAAACATGGCTGGATAACATACCCTTCAATCAATATAGAAGAATCAGACGAAACTGTTCAGAACAGAATATAGCTAAGATACAGATGGAAGATATGACAAAAAGATTTTTAGCCAAGGGGTATTCACCAGATTTACTAGACAAAGCATCTCAACAAGCTCTTGATCTACCAAGAGAAGTTATCCTGGAAACTAAGAAAAAAGACTCAGTAGACTCCTTCACACAACCTGCATTCATCACGAATTATAGAGACCAAGCATCACAAATCAAAAAGATCTTTAATAAGAATTGGACCATTTTGAAAGGTGACCCAAGTCTGGATAAGATTCTAGGAGAGAAACCAAGAATGATATATTCCAAGGCTCCTAACCTCAGGACTTTGTTAGCCCCTACAGTTAAGAGTAAGAAGAAGAGCTTTAAAGGCCCAGAATGTGGATTCACTTACTGCGGCAAATGTATAGGCTGCAAACTTAACACTTACACAAGACAAACTATAAAGGAATTCCAACATAAAGAAACTAAAGAGACGTTCAAGATAAAGACAATGCTTAATTGTGACTCTGTAGGGGTTATCTACCTGCTCAGTTGTCCATGTAATAAACAATATGTGGGCAGGACAAAAAGAAAATTTAAGATCCGTCTAAACGAACATATTAGAAATATCAGAAGAGGATTCCAGAACCACAATCTATCACGGCATTTCAGTGAACACCACCACAGCAATCCTATCGGCCTTAAATTTCTAGCAATTGAGAAAGTCGAGGTACATTGGAGAGGAGGCAACTTAGAAAAAGAACTGGACAAAGTAGAAGCTAAATGGATATTTAACTTAGATACACTAGAACCAAAAGGCCTAAACAAAGATTTCGAGCTCAATGCCTTTCTATAAGTAACCCCTATGAGTCCACTGTCTTTCCCACTTACAAATCACCCTACTTTATACCTGAATATGAGCTACCTGTCTTTAGGTGCCATTAAGATTGATTATCCCTCAGATTTTATTTTTATTTCCATTTTTATCATTATTATTATTTTTATATTTTTTATATTATTTTTATATTTATTTTTATTTTCATTTTTATTGATTTTTTTTCATTTATTGTTACTCCAATTTATTTATTGTTGTTTTTATATTTACATTTATATTTAGTTACATTTAATTTCATCAATATTCATCCCAACGTAACCACATTTCATCCCTATCTGTCTACCCTATCTAGATTTTTTTACATTCTTTTTTCTGTATTGCAGTCTCCATGTTCGTTTGTTTCAATGATGTTTTATGTTATCTATTGTCATGTCTTACAACTAAAATTATAGTATTATATTATGTTGGGATCAATTTTAAGTGTCTCAATCTGTACAAATGCATTATGGACTGATACCCAAAACTTAGTTTGCAATATTTTTGATCTCTAGATTAAGGTTTGTTCCTCATTTTGATAGCAACCCAGCAACCTGTAATGTTTCTATATGAATCTGTAATTTTACAAAAGGGATTTTCTCTGCACAATGTTCTGTGCCTACATGAACATTCAGACAAAGTTCAAGTTACATCTACTTATTCATTCATTAATTTATTGATTCATGTAGACTTCATATAAATTAACCTCATGTAACTAGTATATGCAGCCGTTTTTATAAATGAATATATGCTATACCCTGATTCACCCTGTTTTTTAAACAAAGTTGTTTTCATTATCACAGTTTTAAAGTTATACATTTGCACACAAATTGATATTTTGGAAAGTGCATTGTAGATGTGTGTTTCTTACTTGTGTATTTTTTTTTTTTATATATTTCTATTTTCATTTTTGTTTATTATCCTAACATTATAAGATCACGGATAAGGTGATTAACTGAATTAGTACTGTCCGCAACTGTCCGGGATATTCTTGATAATGTGAGCTATAGAAGTACACTGATTGCTCCCTTAGGATTACGAGCCTCTGAAGAAGTGACACCATTCAGTCACGAAACGCGTAAGGCAATTTACGTCAGGAGCCGCAATTTCACCGAGATCCAGTGGAACGCAGATCGAGACTAAGTGAGACGCACGCAAAGACTTTGACAACTAACTTCCCGGCTTTTCTTTTTACTGCTACCTCTTGACGGCCAGAGGTGTAGTGAGTAACCGCTTAACCTGGACTCTGCTTATTCCAAAGGACTTTGTAAATATATTCACTTGATTTTATTACGTTTTCATTTTTTATTATTGATGATGCTGTGAAAATAAATGTAATATATATTTTTTATTCAAAAGATGGGTGTTTGCTGTTTCTAACAAGCACTAGAGGACATTCATTTTTTATCACTCTAGATCTATGCCAGTGACCTAGTGTGTGATCAGAAGCCCTTATTGCATGACATATGAGTGCATTTTTGTGTTTGTCTGTTAACATACAGATATATTATTACAGATCGTGATACAGTGTAGCTGGGACGTATTTATATTTCGTTACTGGCAGTCTGTATCCACTGTTACATTTATATATACCGATTTTTATCTCACCTTTCAAAGGATTTTTTGTTCACTTGGCACCTATATAGTTTAAGGATCTTTAGCTATTTTTTTTGGACCTATCTACAAACTACAGAGACTACAATTTTTAAATTGGGAGACGTTTAGATATTTTATATTAACCAGTGTGTGTTTTACGTATTGGATTCATTCTGGGCTAGTACTGCTGTTTTTCTCTTTATAGTTAGAAGATCTCCTGGTACGTTTAGGGTTAATTCCCCTTATACACATGTGTCAACTTGCCCAACTTCAATGCCGCCAACAAATTTGTTCCGTTGTCACAAACCACTTTGCCGATATCCAGTTGCTGCAGAGTCAGCCACTTTTCCACCTGTGCGTTCAGGGCAGACAGGAGTGCTTGTCCGGTGTGACTCTCTGCGTTCAAGCAAGTCAAACCCAACACGGCGTGACACTGCCGTATCCGAGATGTGGAATAGTACATGGGGAGCTGGGGGGTGCCATTGATGTGGAGCAAGACGCAGCAGCAGAAGAGGACTCAGCCGAGGAGGTTATGGAAGAGGATGGAGTAGGAGGAGTAGAGGAGGTGGCAGCAGGCCTGCCTGCAAGTCGTGGCGGTGTCACCAACTCCTCTGCAGAGCCACGCATTCCATGCTTGGCAGCCGTCAGCAGGTTTACCCAATGCGCAGTGTAGGTGATATACCTGCCCTGACCATGCTTTGCAGACCAGGTATCAGTGGCCAGATGGACCCTTGCCCCAACACTGTGTGCCAGACATGCCATTACTTCCTTTTGCACAATCGAGTACAGGTTGGGGATTGCCTTTTGTGAAAAGAAATTTCGTCCGGGTACCTTCCACTGCGGTGTCCCAATAGCTACAAATTTTTTGAACGCCTCGGACTTCACCAGCTTGTATGGTAAAAGCTGGCGGACTAATAGTTCAGACAAGCCAGCTGTCAGACGCTGGGCAAGGGGGTGACTTTCTGACATTGGCTTCTTACGCTCAAACATGTCCTTGACAGACACCTGACTGTGCACAGATGAGCGGGAACTGCTCAAGGCGGGAGACGGAGTGGCGGGTGGTTGAGAGGGGGCAAGGAGGACAGCAGTGGTTGACGTGGCTGAAGATGCTGGACCAGGAGGAGGATGGCGGCTTTGAGTTTGTGTGCTGCTTGTACTCATGTGTTCATCCTATAGGCGTTTGTGATGTGAGCTCATGTGCCTACGCAAAGCAGTTGTACCTAGGTGGGTGTTGGACTTCCCACGACTCAGTTTCTTTTGGCACAGGTTGCAAATGGCATCGCTGTTGTCAGAGGCAGACACACAAAAAAAATGCCACACTGCTGAGCTCTGCAATGACGGCATTCTGGTGGTGGACACAGCATGCGTTGATTAGCGTGCTGTCGGGCTGACCCCAGGTGCCGATGCATGCTGTCTGACTGTGCCACTAGCTCCTTGCGATGACCTCCCCCTGCTTCCAACTTGTCTCCTCCTCCTCTGTCTCCCCATCTGAACTTTCGCCCTGTTCTTCTTCTTGCTGAGCGGGCACCCACGTGACATCCATGGACGCATCGTCGTCATCAACCGCTTCACTTGTATCTGACAACTCATCAAAGGAAGCAGCAGCGGGTACAACATCATCATCATCACACCGTACGTCCATGTGTGTAATGCTGCCTGCCTGAGACATATCCCTGTTATCTACATCCTCTGGCAATAATGGTTGCGCATCACTCATTTCTTCCAACTGATGTGTAAATAACTCCTCTGACAGATAAAGTGAAGCGGCTGTGGTGCTAGTGTTGGAGGTGGCGGCAGGCGGATGAGTGGTATCTTGAGAGGTGCCCGAAGCTAAGCTGGAGGAGGATAGTGCGTCAAGGTTCCGAGCGGAAGCTGTAGAAGATTGGGTGTCCTGTGTTAGCCAGTCAACTATGTCCTCAGAACTTTTCAAGTTCAGGGTACGTTTTGAAAATTGTGCATTGTTCTAGGGCAAAAGGGAATCACAGCACCATGACCACGACGGCCCCTGCGGGGTGGCCTGCCTCTGCCTGTCATTTTTTTTTGGATTAGTGGTACTATGCGTGCAAGCTACTGTGAGACCAGATATGAGTGGCACTGTGCAGTGGCAGAGGTTGGCAGAGTACATGCTGTAGGCCTGACACACAGACGCTTGCAGACAACTAACTGCTGTTCAATCTATTACAGTGAAAAAAAAATGTTTTGTTTTTAAATGCAAGCTATTGTGACACCAGATATGAGTGGTGGCACTGGGCAAGTGGGCACAGTATCCACTGTGAGCCTGACACAGAAGCTGGCAGGCAGGCAGGCAACTGCAGTTAGATTACTCAGGAGAAAAAGGCAGACTGATGTTCTAGAACTAAAAAGGGCTTTTTGGGGTGCTGTCCTTACAGCAGAGATCAGATGAGTCCTTCAGGACTGTAGTGGACACTGAATACACTAGCCTAGCTATACATTTCCCTATCAAATGAGCAGCAGCTACACTTTCCCTCCTCTATCTAAGAATGCAGCTTCAGAATGAATCTAAAATGGATGCTGTACAGGAGGTGGGAGGGTCTGGAAGGGAGGCTCTGCTGCTGATTGGCTGGAATGTGTCTGCTGACTGTGAGGCACAGGGTCAAAGTTTACTCAATGATGACGAATAGGGGGCGGATCGAACCACGCATGTGTTTGCCCGCCGTGGCGAACGCGAACACGCTATGTTCGCTGGGAACTATTCGCCGGCGAACAGTTCGGTACATCACGTGTGACTTTGCCAGCCCAGAACTCTGTTTCAGACTGACAAATGTCAAGTCTGTGCATATTTCACGTCCATCAGTTTGGGTGACGTTAGTGTCTTATAACTATAATATCATTTTGAACCTTTTTTGCGTATTTTGGCAAAAAAAGTTGTAATAGGGCTTGACAAATCTGCTTGGAATCTAGGAGCCAGCTAAAAAGGTAGGAGTCAGCTTTTCTTTTTCGTTTTTGTTGTTTTTTGTTTTTTTTAAACTAACAAAGTTTATAATTTTTAAGGAAATAAGTACAATTCTAAAAGGAACACAATAGTTACCAGAACCACTAAAGCAGGGGTGCCTAACTTGCATGCAGCCCACTTGGCTCCTGGGCGGCGAGGGAGGCACGGAGCCCTGTACATACCGTGCTCCTACTGCACTACTCACTCACGCGCCCTGCAGTGAACCGGCAGGCGGTTATGACGTCATCCTGGCCTTCGCATCACTACTGGGCGCGTGAGGGACCTCTGCAGAAAGAGCACAGAGATCCCATCCCAGTAGCAGTCTGTAGACACCAGGGACCTAGGATCCACTCCAGCCCTGCCAGAGTACGGTAAGGAGGCTGGGTGAACCTCTTAAGTACTAAATGTGTATGTATGTCAGTGATTTTATGTGTGTATGTATATGATTGTGTATAGGTATATGGTTGTGTGTGTGTGTGTGTATAGGTCTATGGTTGTGTGTGTGTGTGTGTATGTATGTGACTGTGTAAAGGTCTGTAATTGTACGTACAGATCTGTGATTTTTGTGTGTGTGTATGTATAGGTATGGAGTCATTTACCTCCCTCGAGCCCTGCAGACCTCTTCTTGCTGCACAGTGTGGTCGAACTATTCGTACATCTATATATCGATAAATACCGTGTCATTACTGCGATCCTAATCTGTTTTGGATCGCAGTGATGACGTGGACCTATCAGAAATTGGGTAAGCCTATTTAAGGCTTGTTGTAGCCCCCATTCATTGCCCTATTGTGGTTTCTATTAGAACCTCGTTTAGTGCTCCTAGTGACTCCCTTCTGATTTCCTGTGTTTGACCTCGGCTTCGTATTTGACTCGTGATTTCTACTATCCTGACTACGGCTTTGTCTTGACGCGAAGTATTTCTGTTATTCCTGACCTTGATTTATCTTGATCCTGTTTGTTGTATGAATATGTGAAGTCCGGCCATTCTAAGGTTTGGTAATATTTCTTTTGGATCCAGCTTTTGTGGGTTTCCTCTTTCCCACGTCTTGGGGTACGACTCCCGTGACAACAGGTATGTGATTGTGTGTATATATCTGTGGTTATGTGAGCATTTGTATATAGGTGTGTGTGTGTGTGTGTGTATAGTAGTTAACTCCCTAATTTGGTATGCTTAAATGGCAATCCCACATGAGAATAACAAATAAGGAAGTTATCTACTAAGCAATTGAAATATCAAAATTAAGAAAAGGGCTTTTAAAGTTTTCTTAACTATATTATATATTTGATGTGTGGCCTAAGACAATTCCCCTTCACTCAATGTGGCCCAGAGAAGCCAAAAGGTTGGACACCCTTGCACTACAGCTTTGGCTAGAGGTGATTTCTATGGTTAGGGGCGCTGAATGTTCCCTATGGAGTTGACTTGATTCAATGCATCTCTTTAAGGAGATGCTGATTGGCGCAGCACAGCGTTTTGCTCCTAGTAGACTACTTACTACTTACTGAGGTCATCAAGATTGATTATCACAGCCATGGATGTGGGTCCTGTTTAGTGATGACGGGACAAGAGTGACCTCATATACTGGCTCTCAGCATCACAGTAGGGCATGTGAGGTAGGAGAACAAGAACTGCCGAAAGATTGGTTGACAGCTTTCACGCTGACAAATGCCTGGGGCCTGGGATTTGTCGAACCCTGTGCTAGGTTTAAATAAAGTCACTTAAGCAGGGCTTGACAAATTTACTTGAAATCTAGGAGCCAGCTAAAAAAGTTAAAAGCCAGTTTTTTTAATGTCAAAAATATAATTCTTAAAGGGACACTATAGTCACCAATACCACTACAGCTTAATATAGTTGTTCGGAAGTGTATGTACTGTCCCTGCACGCTTTTCAATGTAAACACTAACTTTTCAGACTAAAGGCATGGTTTACGTTGCTGTCTGGTAACACCTCTAGTGACAGTCACTCAGAGACAGCCTTTTAAAAGTGCTTCCCAGGTCAGTGCTGCACTGAGTGCAGCATCTACATTAATGCTGCCCATAGGGGTTCATTGATTCAATGCATCTCTATGTGGAGAAGTTGATTGCGCATCATGGCGTTTTGACGCGCATGTGCAATGGTTCTATGGGGAAGCATTGGATTGCCTGAGATCAAGATTGATAATTTCAGCCATGGAAGTGGGTGCTGCCACAGCGTCACCAGCACGGCGTGGGGAAAATGGGGAATAAAAACACCTTTCCCATGTGATGGGAGGGGGCAGATAACCTTAATATGCACACTTACTAACAGACACACACACACACACACATACACACACTCACTCACAACGGAAATTTGGTGCGATAACAGGCGCTGGACGTCCTCACGCTCAACAGGAGGACATCCAGCATCACATTTTCCCCATAGGAAAGCATCCATTCAATGCTTTCCTATGGGGAGTTCTAATGCGCGCACAGCATTTGACGTGCATGCGCATTAGCGCTTGTTACGGTACGTCGGAGGCGTGGGGTGGGTGGGTGAGGGAGGGAGGAGGCAGAGGGAGCTATAGTACTATACAGCTTTGTATTACTGGCACTCTAGTATCCCTTTAGTTTGTTTTATTTGTAGAAAATAATTAGGGACCTAATAACCCTTTAGTGCCAGCAAAACTAGTTTGTTTTCCTGGCACTATAGTGCTCCTTTAACACTCCTCTAGTGGCGGTCAGACATCCACTAGAGTTGCTTCCACAACAATTAAACTCCCATTATAGTTCAAATGACGCTCACTGAGAGAATTTAATTGGCACAGTGTAGCATTTTGCTGTTTATGTGCAGTAGCCTCCTAAAGCTTGGTTGAGATGATATGGACTGGTGACCTCATAATCTAGTGAGTCAGAGCACCAGCATTAAAATCAGTGGGTTGTAAGTTAAGTAAACCTTGCCTTTTAAACCACAATTGAAGATTCTGGTGCTTGCTTACAAGTCCCTACATAATGCTGCTACAACCTATCTATCCTCCCTAATACACAAATATGTCCCGTCGAGGCCCCTGTGCTCTGCCGAAGACTATCCTCTGTTCCTACTCCCACATCTGATGCTCGCCTCCAAGACTTCTCCAGGGCTGCACCTTTTCTGTGGAACTCCCTTCCCTTCTCTGTTAGACTTTCACCCAGTCTGTACTCCTTCAAAAAAATCTTTGAAAACACACTTCTTCAGGAAAGAATATCATTTAACTGCCCCCCCTCGCACGACTCCACTCCTGCAATTGTCAAAAATAACCTACTAAATTCTCAGTGAATACTTTTCTAGCAACCTATTTCATTACCCCTACTTACACCCTATGTGTCACTATACCCCACTCCCTCTAGCATGTAAGCTCATTGAGCAGGGCCCTCAACCCCTCTGTTCCTGTCACTGGCGGATCCATGGGGGGGCAACGGGGCAATTGCCCCTCCCCCCGAGATTCTCCCTTGCCGGCTAATTCAGGGTTGGCATTGTCCAAGGGCCAGCCCTGCAATGTGACTGGGGAGGGAGATCAGAGTTCTCCCTCCCCGGTCCGCAGCACCGTCCTGACAGCCGGCAGGGGAGGGAGAGAGGACCTGGGAGCTCAGCCTGCAGCTCCTTTGGGTCCTTTTCTCGCAAGCATGGAGCATTGCCATGATTACCACGGCAACGCTCCAAATCTCGCAGGAGTGAACTCTAGCCCTGGAGCTACGGGCTAGAGTTCACTCTCACCACTGGAACCACCAGGGATTCCCCACGGACTACCAGGGATTGTGAAATGTCCCCCCTCCTCCCAGTAAAGGAAAGAAGGGAGGGGGGACATAAATATATTTTATTAAATAAAAATATTAAATAGCCTCCTTGCCCCCATACGCACACCCATAGACACATGCCCCCCCATACACACATTGCCCCACAGATACATACAGTGCCCCCCCATACACACATTGCCTCACACATACATACAGTGGCCCCCCATACATTCATTGCCCCACACATACATACAGTGCCCCCCCCACACACACACTGCCCCCATACATACAGTGCGCCCCCATACACACTGCCCCACAAACGTGTACAGTGCTCCCCATACACACTGTCCCAAACATACACACTGCCCCACACACATACAGTGCCCCAAACACACACACACACACACACACTGCAGCTCTCTCACACACATACTGCCCCACACATACACTGCCCCCTAATACATACACTGCAACCCTGACATACACTGCCGCCCTCACGCACACACTGCACCTTTCATACACACATCACCCCTAACACATACCACTGCTCCTATGCCCTATATCCCAGCAGACCCCAGGTAAGTTGTCAAACTGTTCTTAAACGGTGTGACTACTTACTCTGGGATGCAATCCTGGCACTACTGGCACCATAACTACTTCACTGAGCTGTAGTGGTTATTGTGCCTGGATTATTTCTTTAAATAATCTACAAGTGCCCCTCCCGAGATCAGGCTCTGGATCCGCCACTGGTTCCTCTGCGTCCATTTGTCTGGTTACAGTTACATGTCTGTTAGTCCACCCATTGTACAGCGCTACAGAATTTGTGGGCGCTATATAAATAATAAAATAGTAATGTTAATTTCTGCAAATATGGTAAAATAAGGTTAGCAAAATTCCAATATTAGTCTCATAGATGTAACACCTTTTTTGTATTGGCTTGCTGAATGATTTGATGTATGCTTCTATAAACCTACGCAGTATGTTCCGGTTTCTAAAGTGACTGACAATTTAATTATTTAGTCTACACTTTTGTGGAACAGATCAAGATATTTTTAACTGCTTAAAAATGTGAATGTGTAAAATTACATGCTGTTACTGAAATACTGCCTCCTAAATATATGTCTGCTTTTTCCATTCTGAGCTGGATTAGCTCTATATATACAAATGTTTTTTTCTTTGTCCTTAAAGGGAAACTCCAGGGGTCCCTCTCCCTCCCACCCACCAATCCCCGGTTACTGTAGGGGTGAAAACCCCTTCAGTCACTTACCTGAGGCAGCGGCGATGTCCCTCGCCGCTGTCTCCTCCTCTGCGGCGCTCCTCCCTGTTCTTCCGTCGGCCGGTGGGCGAGACTGATCCCGCCCACCGGCCGAGGAGACCTAATGCGCATGCGCGGCAATGCCGCGCATGCGCATTACGTCTCCCCATAGGAAAGCATTGAAAACGAATTTCAATGCTTTCCTATGGGGATTTGAGCGACGCTGGAGGTCCTCACACAGTGTTAGGACGTCCAGCGACGCTCTAGCACAGGTTTCCTGTGCTATAGAGCAGGAAGTTCCCTTTAGTGGCTGTCTAACAGACAGCCACTAGAGGTGGAGTTAACCCTGCAAGGTAATTATTGCAGTTTATAAAAAACTGCAATAATTACACTTGCAGGGTTAAGAGTAGTGGGAGTTGGCACCCAGACCACTCCAATGAGCAGAAGTGGTCTGGGTGCCTGGAGTGTCCCTTTAAATATCTCAGCCTTTCTCTTGTATAGAGAATTATATTAAGTGAAAGTAGTAAAATATGTCTTGAATTGAAGGGCACCACTCATTTAAAGGAGAACATTCACCTCAGAATTTTTATGATTCAGTTTAGTTAACCTGTATGTTTAAAAAAAAATCTGTATTTTGAGAGGTCTCAAAATACATAATACAAAATAAATATCAAAATGTGCAATGTTGCATTTAACGGTTTCCTGGAGCGAAGTGCCTCCATCTTGGCTCACGCTGTGAAATATTGTTACAACATGTTCATTTGGCTCAGACTTTAAGGGGTTAAAATCCTAAATTTAGCTTTTCATTGTTGCAGGGGAAGTTGAATTTATTTAAATGTGAAAGCATGATGTTTAATTCTTTATAAAATTACTTGCATGCCTGTTTACCATGTGCATGGAAAATTGCACAATTATTTTTTGGAGGGGGTGGGGGGGACAGAGGTGACATTTTGAAAGTGTTTTTTTTTTTTTTTTTTATAAATATGTGCATTTCTTTGGCCCTTTACTATACCAAACATCCCAATAATGCTTCAATATATACAACCATGGATAATACCGTAAATGCCCTGCTTTGGTCCATAAAGGAAGAAATGACCTGTATATGTATAGAAAAGTGTTCACATAGATTCCACAGTACTGCAATTACTCTATTTCCTATGAGGAAAGGCATATGGGCTAGCTGCAGAATAGAGCCTTCGATGATTGTTTGATTGTAAGGATAGTCAGGCATGAATGAGGGGAATGAGGCTCTACGCATACATGGGAGGGAAAAAATTGTGCAAAGTTTTTTTGCATTTTTAGCAAAACGTATTTATTAGAAGTGTGTGTGATCTGCTGTAGAAAACAATTTAGAATTTGTGAGGGTAATTTAAAGGACAACGTTCTGATGTTGATGACTAATTACATAGAGGGCAAAGTCTAAACGTGACTTTCACAAACCTATATAAAAATTGGCCGACCATTAAAGAAACACTATAGTAACCAGAACCACTACAGCTTAATGTAGTAGTTCTGGTGTCTATAACCTGTGTCTGCAGGCTCAGCAATGTAAAAACTGAATTTATTTATTTTTTAGAGAAAATACTGTTTACAAGGCTGCCTAAGGGACTTCTTGTGGCTGTCACTTGGCCAGCCACTAGAGGGACTTATTGAGTTAGGTCTTGCAATGTTTGTAGGATTTACGCTCCGTGTCTCCAAACTCTGCATCTAGACGCTAAACGCTACCCATTCAATGCACCATCAAGAGTGATTTATCTCTGCTGTGGAGGCAGGGTTGGCTGCAGAGAACGCTGGATAGCAATCACGTACAGGTAAATAAAAAATACAAAAAAATTGTTTTTGTTTTTCTCTCCATTCAGGGGAGAGAACCTAAACATGTAGGCCAGCACTATAGCTTTTGAGCCAAGTTCACCCCTTTAATGCAAACACTTCTCCCCTTTTTTTTTTTTTTTTTTTTTTTTTTTTTTTTTTTTTTTACTAATAAGGCTACTTAAAATCACTTATCTTGGCAAACAAATGTGGGGATTCAGTTACACCATATAGCCATATTGTGTTAAGACCATCACTTCATCACAGCACCCCAATATCGGTGAGTACTACACTAATTGTAACATGGGAGATGAACATGCTAACAGCAATTCTTATTGCTTAAATGGTTCTCCTCAAATACATGATTTACATATGTTTTGGTCTTGACAGCAGCACCGCTGTTGAGAAATGCATGCTCCTGGTGTGACTCCCCCAATTCCATTTTTTCTCTATATATTTTGGAATAAAGACCAAGTTCCCTTTGGGTTGAACCCCCTACCCATCCACTATAGGTTCCCCTTGGGAGGTGACCACAGGAAAGCATACATTTGAGAAGTCTTGGGAACTCGTTTAGAGCATGCATATGCTGAACGTCCCAGGAAATGCCTGTAGTGTCCGTCTGACTGGCATCCACTAGTGGTGTTACTAG
Organism: Pelobates fuscus; assembly: GCF_036172605.1. NCBI lineage: Eukaryota > Metazoa > Chordata > Amphibia > Anura > Pelobatidae > Pelobates > Pelobates fuscus. Next base: position 403,854,098 of record NC_086317.1, read on the forward strand.
ACAGTAATATAAACACTGGCTTTTATCTAAAAAGGCAGTGTTTACATTAAAAAGCCTGTAGGTAAATGCTATAGACACCAGAACCACTACATCAAGCTGTGGTTCTGGTGACTATAGTGTCCCTTTAAATTCCCAACAATTCTCACTTTAGTGAGTTATGGGACGCCATGTTTTTTTTACTTGTGGGTTTGGTGGTTGCAAGACTAGCCTTCCTGTCCATTTCTGTTTGTCATGACGAAGTCCGTTACATTCTTATCAGAAGAGTGCATCATTTTAATAAATCAAAATGTAGTGCAATAGAATACGTAGAACAGGCACAAACTAAAATTATTTGCAGTTTGGTGGGTCTTGGCTCAATTCTCAAGCTGATGTTAGCTCATCCTGTACCATTGTCGCAAGAACCTAAATATTCACATATCAGACTGATCCCACCCAAAAGAGCAGTCCAGGTGTGAAATGATGGCTGCCTCTCTCTACACAAGAGATACAGCAACCCCAAACAATAATTTTCGATTCAGTGAGATGTGGCTGGTAATGAGCAAGGGGTCCATATCTGCATTACCTTCTTACCTTACAGAAACCATAGCTTAGAGGTAGGCAACTTTTGGTACTCAAGATGTTGTGGACTACATGTCCCATTATGCTCTTAGAGCCATGAGAGATATTGCCCACAACATCTGGAGTGACGAAGGTTGCCTCCCCCTGCCATATGCAATTTATTTAATTTTTTATTAAATTTGCATTTCGCTTTTTAAGACTTAGTTCTGAAGGTAATCTTATCTACCTATTTTGTGGATTATGAACACTTTACATTCCAAATATTTAGCTTCAAATAGGAGCACAATAGGGTCAGGAACACAAACCTATATTCCTGACCCTATAGAGTTAAAACCACCCCCCTGTTCCCCTCTTGCCACCCTAAATATAGTAAAATCTTACTTGTTTTCAAGTCTGCAGCTACTACCGCTGCCCCTGTCTGCCTCTGAAACTGCCTGTGTCTGCTGACATCATTAGAAGTGATCTGAGCCAATCACAATGCTTTCACATAAGATTGGCTGAGAGTGTCAAGGAGGCAGATCAGGGGCAGAGCTAGCACAAGTCAAGCACAGCCCTGGCCAATCGGCATCTCCTCATAGAGATGAATTGAATCAATGAACCTTTATAAGGAAAGCTCAGTGTCTGCATGCAGAGGATGGAGACAGTGAATGAAGGTGCTGCACAGAAGGCAGGACTGAACCTCTAGCAACCATCTGAGGAGTGGCTAGTGGAGTTATTCCTAAACTGTAATGTAAACACTGTATTTTCTCTGAAAAGACCGTGTTTACACCAAAAAGCCTGAAGGGACTGCCTATACTCACCAGAACAAATGCAATAAGCTATAACTATAGTGTCCCTTTAATTTTCTTCTGTGACCATAGACTGCACAGTTCATTTGTGAAAGAATGTCTATATTTGCGATATTTGAGATCTCTTAAATTTCTTATATCTCTCAATTTAGTGTATGTTCATGATCTTGCTCTGTGCATTGCATGTACTTGAGAGAACTGTTATCACATTGACAATTGGCTGTACATTATGAGGACTTAATGTACCTCCTGCTTGTTATGATTCTTTTGCCATCTATAGTGTGGAGGTTGTCAAACAACCTTCGTAACAAAATAATGACTTCTGAATTGAGAGTTTGTCCTTCGAACCAGATGGAAACACTGCAGGCTAATTCCCTTGCACAGTGGAGAAATAATTCAGACTGTTACAGTGTATTCAAATCTACAAGGTAAAACGACCAATCTGGCCTAGATTTATCATGTGAAATTGGCAATTCTTAATGCTTCAACCTTTAAAATGGAAAGGTAATCTTATGAGTGTTTCCCCCCATTGAAAATCTATGTAGGTATCAAGTCTTCATGTTGGTTTTATTGTTTAAATTTACTAGTATTACACCAACATATTCTATGCAATGGTCATACTAGAGATACAAAATGTTAGCATGAACTGCCCTGTCTTTCTTCCCTTTTTTATTTTTTATTTAGATAGCTGTTGAATTAGTCATGATTATTCCTAAACCCCTTGCCAGGCACCTTTAAAGTAGAGATTATTTGAAAGTTTTGTCTTGTCGTAATAAAGGGGCACTTCAATGTCCAATACAAAGCAACAACAAAACCCACTGTTTAGCAGATATGCCCATTATGAGATCATTCATTTTACATTTGGGTGATATCTAAAACCAACTTTAAAAATATGCAAATCTCCCACTGGAGCTCAATGAGAAGTCTTTGCAAGGCAGTGTCTTTGAGCAATTACTACCTCTTGAGATTAGCTGCACTGAGATAAACAGCCAAGAAGTAACAGGACCAGTTGTCTGACAGCCAGGAGCTATAACAAGGTTAAAGGGATACTGTTGTGGCAGGAATACAAAGCTGTCAATGCCTACTACTCGGTAAATAAAGGGTTAAAAACCCTTTATTTACTTGCCCAGCAAAGATATTCCTCAGTAAGGTCGAAGCTCCACCCCTCCACCATGCCGCGACGAGCGCGGTCTAATGCGCATTAATCCGCATGCTCATTAGAGCCCCCCCATAGGAAAGCATTAGATCAATGCTTTCCTATGCAGAAAAATCTGATGCTGGAGGTCCTCATGCAGAGCGTGAGGACATCCAGCGTCCGCTAACAGACCAAAAGTCCATTTTGATTCAGAAAGCCCTCTAGTGGCTGTCTGATAGACAGCCACAGAGGGCAGACTTAGAGCAGCAATGTAAACATTGCAGCAATAAACTGAAGTGGTCTGGGTGCCTACAGTGTCCCTTTAATTTAGAAGAGTGCAAATATTTAATGAAATTTACACCTTTTGTTAAATGAAAATTAGATTACACACTCATCACTGATGAGGAACTTAAAGAAACACTATTGTGTCAGGAATGCAAACATGTATACCTGACATAATTCTAATATCACTGTTTAGCCCCCTGGCTCCCATGTCGGCAAAGTAAAAGGCGTAAAACTCCCCTTTATTACAGTGCTGCACAGCCGTTTGCAGCTATTGGGTAGTGTGGGAGTTAATGTTTAGTGTTATTTATTACAGGAGTTAATGTGTAGGAATGTAAGGGAAGTTAAAAATGTATTTAACCCTAAAAGCAGTACGTGGATATACATATGTTACAGGGCTGCTTGAGAGTTTTGGGAGTAGTATTTATTAATCGCAGCTATTTCCACTGCAATCATTTGCACTGCTCCAAGAGTGTAACTCCCACTAATCTGGGAAGACTGGGATTAGAACTGTTCTGCCCAAGATCAGAGTAACCTAGACCAGTGTTTCTCAACCTTTTACAGAGAAGTACCCCTTCAGGTCTAAAAAAAATAAATAATAAAAATCCCAAGTTCCTTGAGAAAGTAATTTCTGTTGATTTAAATGTCAAATTAAAGGTTTCAAACCCTGATATTTAAGGTAATCCCATATTGGAGAACAGGCATGATTAAAGGTAGTATAGCAGAGATATAAATATATATATATATATATATATATATATATATATATATATATATATATATATATATATATATATAATTTTTTTTTTTTTTTAATAAATGACAATGTTAATATTGTGCATGTAAAGAGCAGTCTATGAACTATTAAAACTATTAATCCGAAGTATAAAAATTTAATTATACATAATATATAATCGTTGTATACACGGACATACACATTCTTACACTCACAAATTATTCTTTTTTTAATTTTAAGCCCACACAACGTCCCTACCTTTTGGGTGAGCTGGAGTCGATCCTTTCTATAGGGTCCAGTGTGGGGCTCCAGTGTGTGTGTGTAGGTGTTCTTTTTGACTCTGACCTCTCCTTCAAGCCTCATGTTCAATCTATCGCCAAATCCTGTCATTTCCATCTCAAAAACATTGCGCGCATCCACCCCTACTTAACGCCAGATGCGACTAAGGTGTTGGTCCATTCCACTGTCCTTACTCGCCTTGACTACTGTAATCCGCTTCTCAGTGGTCTTACGTGCTCCCAACTTGCGCCGTTACAGTCCATAATGAATGCGGCGGCGAGGCTCATCTTAATGTCCGCCCGCACCTCCCATGCCTCACCCTTCTGTCAGTCCCTACATTGGCTTCCTATAAAATATAGAGCTCAATTTAAAATTCTGGTTCTTGCTTTCAAATCTCTACATAATGCTGCTCCCACCTATCTATCCTCCCTTATACACAAGTTTGTCCCATCTAGGCCCTTACGACCTGCTGAAGACTTAAGTCTATCTTCTGTCCGTACTCCCACTTCTGATGCTTGCCTTCAAGATTTCTCGAGGGCTGCACCGTTCCTGTGGAACTCGCTTCCCTCCTCCGTTAGATGCTCACCCAGTCTCCACTCCTTCAAAAAAATAGTTAAAAACCCACTTCTTCATAAAAGCGTATCAATTAAACTGTTAATAGCTCCCAACTGATTCCTCTTCTGCAACTGTCACTAGTCTAATACTATCCTTACCTTTTGTGTAATTTTACCCCACTCCCACACAGTCACACACTAACAGGCAAACACACACTAACAGACACACACTCACTCACATTAACACACACTCACTCACATTAACACTCACTCACTCACATTAACTTTTTTTTTTTTTTTTAAATTGAACCTCCCCCCAGCCTCCTTACCTTTTTGAATGCTGGGGGGTTCTCTTTCTTCCCTGTGGTCCAGTGGTTGCTGGGCGGGCGGGCGGCGAGGGAGCTCTTCCTCTAAGCACTATGCTCAGCTCTCTCGCGCGCTGCAGAGTGAGGCTGGGAGCCGGAATATGACGTCATATTCCGGCTCCCAGCCTCACTCTGCGGCGCGCGAGGGAGCTGAGCAGACAGCTCAGGGGAGCTCTCCCTCGCCAGCCGCCTGCCCGCCCGCCCTGCAACCAGCCCGTCAGTTAGCCGCAAGGCTAACAAGGCATTTGCCCTGGGCATTTGGGGGCGGCGTTTTTTGCAGCCCCCTGGAAAATGCCGCCCAAGGCAAATACTACATGTCTGTTCGTCCACCCATTGTAAAGCGCTGTGGCGCTCTATAAATATAATAATAATAATAATAATAAACTCCTTGCTCTTCCAGCACTGCTTCCTCTTGCACTATTTAGTGATGGGGCTGGAGTGATGTCATAATCTGGCTCCCGGCATCAACACCGGGTGCGTGAGGAGGGCCAGGCCAGGAGACTGTGAAGAGTACAGCTCTGTTGTTTCCTCCCCGTCCATTTTCCCTAAACCGGGCGCCTCCTACAGGGGCTAAGGGAGTGATATGGTGGCACATATTGTCACTGTATGTATATGTATGGTGTATACATGACTTAAAAAATAAATAAAAAAAATAATAATAATTCTCATCTCATCAAGGTTTATGTGCTTGTTAGTACATTTCCTCTGGGCATTCAAAGTATTACTGATAATTCTTCATTTTGCTATGTAATACAGCATGGGTGAGATTAAATATCATACATATTTCCTCTGGGTATTCACAAGATTAGTTACTGTATTTTCACTGTTCTGAATATGTTGGTTGGGGTTTTTTTTTTTTTTTTTTTTTTTATAAATGTTTCCTCTGGGCGATTGAGAGTTTAAGTCTTATGCATACAGCATGGAAAATGTTATATACCTGTTATACATTTATTCCTCTGGGCATTTATGAATTTACTAATACACTGTATTTTCTTTATGTTAGTAATATGGCAAGGAGCAGTTATGTTTTCACTGGGACTTATTGATTTTGTTGGATGTCCCCCCCCTCCCCTCTTATACTTGGAGGCAGCTATGGTGTACTTTATTTTTATTGAGCTGTTGCCAATATCCTTATTACCTTATATACTCGAGTATAAGCCGACCCGAATATAAGCAGAGGCCCCTAATTTTACCCCAAAAAACTGGGAAAACTTATTGACTCGAGTATAAGACTAGGGTGGGAAATGCAGCAGCTACTGGTAAATTTCTAAATAAAATTAGATCCTATAAAAATTATATTAATTGAATATTTATTTACTGTGTGTGTGTATGAATACAGTGTGTGTATGAGTGCAGTGTGTGTGTTGCAGAGCCTTGGTGGGGGGTGGGCATTTTTATTTTATTTTTAATTATTTTAATAATCTTTTTGTTGTATTATTTTTTATTTTATTATTATTTTATTTTATTATTATTATTATTTTTTTTCGCCCCCCCTCTTCCTGCTTGATGCATGGCAGGGAGGGGGATCTCACTCCCTGGTGGTCCAGTGGCATTGGCAGTTCAGTGGAGGGGGGCTGGCAGGAAGCACTTACCTCTCCTGCAGCTCCTGTCAGCTCCCTTCTCCTCTGCGCCGGTCCGGTCAGCTCCCAGTGTAAGTCTCGCGGCCGCACTATGACCCTGCGGCTCTTACACTGGGACTTGCAGAGGGAGCTGACCGGACCGGCGCGGAGGAGAAGGAAGCTGACAGGAGCTGCAGGAGAGGTAAGTAAACGCACACAGCCCCTTGTCTGTATTATGGCAATGTAAATTGCCATAATACAGACATTGACTCGAGTATAAGTCGAGTTGGGGTTTTTCAGCACAAAAAATGTGCTGAAAAACTCGACTTATACTCGAGTATATACGGTATGTAAGCCCTTGTTCTCGTCATACCTTCTAAGTCTAGCTTCTGGGAATTTAAATTTTTCCCTGTTCCTTCCATCTCCCCCTTGTTTTTGTACATTGCACAGGTTTGCTATCCCCAAGCGTTGAGTCCACTCATCCATAGTCCACGTTGGTCAGATTGCTATATTTGCTATGTAAGGTAAAGGGTTTGATATACAATTTGGGGCAGATACCAGTTTACTATAGCTTATCTAAGCAGTAGAGTAGGGTGGGGTTATACTTGTTCATGAACGAGTGCCTATTCAACCACCATTTGCCTAAAATCACTGGCACTGGTCATTTATATATCAATTGGTAAATTCCTGGTTCAACTCAGCCCTTCATCCTTCCGAGGTCGATAAAATGAATACCATCAATTGGGTAATAATGACATCTATTACTATTCAGCTGCCGATTTGGTTAATTCCGAGAGCGTGCGCTGAAAAGTGCTTTGAGTCCCACTGGGAGAAAGCCGCTATATAAATACTAGTTGTTATTATAGTTTCCTACGGGTGCTATCTTGAATGTAGATTTGCTCACATTTTGCAAAGATCCCGAATTGGGTAGAAAATAATGATTTGCTTTTCTTAAGGTTATTCACTACACTGCAAATTGTCACAAATTTAAATAAAACCAAGGCAGAAATAACCAAATTGTGACTTTGGTTTAGTTGGAGAATTTTTCCTGATCATCAATTTTTACCTCCTGTTTTTTCATTCGGATTTAAATGGACTCACGTAATTTTAGCTTTAGCTTTGAATTAGACCGTTGCCTCACTCTGCACTCTGGGGAAAAAAAACAGTTAAATATGATTTACATTTTTTTCATATTTACCTGGTTCTTCTTTCTTGTGCTTTCCATGCCCACTCCAGAGGGGACACTGATCTAACCAATTAATGTCATATCCCTAAGAATGCTGGAAAAGTAAATTGTGGCATGCCTGAATGATTAACACATGTGCAGTTGAAGGATCTCTCAATCTTGCAATACCTTGACAGGGGGAGAAAAGAGGGAGTGTGGTCTTTGTGATCAGGCAGAGCAAGATCCAGTGTCAGATTTATCTTTTCTGCTGCTGCACAATGATGCCCTGTTCCTGTCATAAATGGACTGGTTTGAAACTGAGTTAGGCAGGAAAATGTGGGGGGGGAAGGCTGAAGAAACTCTTCTAGCTGAGAGGCGTCCCCAATAATGAAATCTGACCAAGTTTATAGTAAGTTTGATTGATGACCGATTTTTCTAAAGTTTTTCTTGCTTTATTCGGTTTGTACGTTTGTTTAAACATACAAACATTTGCTGGTTTAGAATAATTAATAAAATATTTGTCAAGTGATGCATGTCCCTTTAATTAGCAAAAAAATATGAGTTAGTTAAAATATAGTTCAGAGAATAACCCTGTACCTCACCTTATGCTCACCCCTCTGTTTGGCTTCTTTGTCACTGAGAGATAATGGTATATGACTTTCCATGCACTATTCATTTATCTACGTCCACACCTTGCATTTTCTGCTTATTTCACTCTGGCTTATGTGGTCTTTTTGATTACAGAGGCTACAGTCACCTTAGAGATGCCATTACCCATTTCTCGGTTGTGCGGCTAATACTGCTGTGCTAACATTTCTTTTACTAATTATGAACTATTACCTCCCAAGCCTATTTTCTTTCTCTGAAGAAATGTAGCCTGATCTATTATATACATTTAGATAATTATTTTTCCGCTTTCTTGGCTATCAGTTTGCCAAGCCTTCTATGAACTTTTTTTAGCAACCCTGTCACGAAATTTGTCATATCTTTACTGCTATGTATTGGTAGCCATTTTGGTAAGTTGGTATTTTTGGATACGGTGTGCGTTTTTTATTTCAATTTTTTATATTCTTTATTTTTGCAGTGCAATAAATTACATACTGACTTGCCATGGCTGTAGCAAGTTTTCAGACAATGTAGGTTGACATTGAGTGGCATGTAAAAATAAAAAACAAAAAAAACGCACTTTTCTGATGATATATTAACAAGATAAACCATAATTAGTTTTCTCACCAAGCACCTGATTCCGAGAAATTAACATTAAAATACTGACCAGATGGCACTTGACAGACTAAACAAAATAACACCGGATCATTCAGATAGATGCTGGAGGTGTGGGAGAGATAGGGGTACTATGTTGCACCTGTGGTGGGAATGTGGGACACTCCGACTTGGGAAGCGGTCCACACAGAGATGGCCAAGATCTTGGACGATAACATAGCACTTGACCCGGCAGTGATGCTGTTATCACATACAGATATGACGATTTCCGAATATGAGAGAACCCTAAATGGCCATCTTCCGACTGCAGCCAAATCACTTATCCCTGTCTTCTGGCAGCTGTGTGTAGTATCGACAATCCAGAGCTGGGTGGAAAGGGTGGAGGAAATAAGGTCAGTGGAGGACCAGATGGCATTTGTCTGATAGAACAGAAAAATTTACCGAACTATGGAGACCTTGGCTCTCTTAGATCTCACCTAGGCGGTGTGGGTCGGGGGTGTGTCTCCTGGAGCGGGGCAAACATGAGGCTTTTTTGATGGTTGGTTTTGAGGGGCCAGGTGGGGATAAACGCCTTGAGGAGTAATACGGATTGGGGTGAGCAACAAACATGCCTGCATGGCTACTGGTCTAGCCAACTTCAAAAGGGAGATACACAAAGTTAAGCATAGGTTTGCGGGTTTATTAATTTTTTTAGCTTTCTCTTTTCTCACTCTTTCCTCTTTCTTTCCTTTTTCCCCTCCTATCTCGTATTCCAGCTTGGACCTTGTCAGTAGTTGCGCCAACCTGGGCGCTACTCATACTGTCCGATCCAGTGAGTGGTGGTCACGGATTGCAGAATAGCTACATGTAGTGGTTAACCAGTAATAGGCCATAATAGCCGGACAACGGTTTACCTTGTTAAGGTTGTGAACCACTGAGAATAAATTACTATACTTTACAACCGTTGGCTAATATATATATATATATATATATATATATATATATATATATATATATTTTTAGCATAGCGATTTTGATGTAAATACTATTGAGGTTGCAATAAACTAAAAGTACGGTGCAGTCCGAGAAAAGAGCGATTATAGGAAAAGATAAAGAGAGATAGAAGAGGGGCTTAATGGGGAACAAGTGTAGAGGCAGCATGTACACTGGAGGCACCTATAATACTTCACGGCCACGTTATACAGTAGTCTTCCCACCTACCCACAAAGACTTACTGTCTCGATATGGATGAATCGTATTACTGATTGTAGCCAAATAGAAAATACAAGATGCACCCAACTTTGTTCATGCAGCCCTGCTAACTTACTGTGTTCTCCAAACAATGGCAAACTTATCTTGTAAAAATGTCACAATAAGTTTTTATGCAAATTTTGAAAGAATGACCAGAAAATCTACAAATAAAGATTGTCAACCCCCCCTCCCCCCCAAAACAACAATTATTAGTTTTTAAATAAGATAAGTACAGACTTAAACTGAGCCTACTGCCCCTGGAGAAGTTATCTAGGGAGCTTACGTAAGCTAGAAAGGGGCAGCTAAGGCCACTGTCCTCGTATCGTAGGGAGGTTAATGGTGTGTGTAGTAGGATAAGAGGCCGACACCCACAACTCTAAGGTAACCTGTGGTTCGTAATTACAGAAGGTGGGGGGGGGGGGGGGAGGATTACCAGATCAGGAAATTATATCACCGGTGCCAGCAGGAGGTGGTAGGTTGAGACTCAGCCTGATGGGAGTATTTCTGGGTACCCTCTTAAGGACAAGCCGAATCAGAACAACAAAACTTAACTTAACCAATGAAAACAAAACGGAAAAGAGGTTGCGGACCGCACCACAAGGAAGCTTGGCATATTCAAGGTATCTCCGTGGAAGCTGGATCTTTTTTCTGGGAAGCTGGTGTGAATGGGTAGTCAAAGTTTTTAGAGTGTGCTGGCAGTCTATGTGGCTTCAGTGACTTTGAGGGTCCCCGATTCTCTGGGTATTAAGAGGCACTTTGGGGAAACCCCACCTATAGGGCACTTTGTGTTTAGCACGTTCCATGGTTAGAGGTCGTAGAGACCGCCGCCAGTCTGTAGTTGCCCTGGACAGGTCAGGATAAAAAGATAGTGTTCTCCTCTAAATTGAATGGGGACATAAATGCCTGTCTTTCTGGGCCATGTTGGTACCGGATAATGATGTGTCTGCTGATTTTCGGTGCTCCCGTCTGTTGCGCCGGTAGTCGGTAGCAGCCATCCAGGATAATGACTTTAGCCTGTTTGGCAGAGAAGAAGCTGGTAAGGAGTCTTCTCACCATGTGTGGAATTTCAGCCATGGCAATACTGTCGGCAACACCACTCATTTTAACATTCTTCCAGCGTCTGCGGTCCTCCACAGCCGCCATGTGGTTCAGTATTTGGGCCTGTTCGCGTTTGAGCGTTGTCCGCTCACTTTGCATGTTAGTGAGTCGGATCTTGTGTGCAGCTGTAGTTAGTTTCTGTATCATGAAGGCATACAGATACCCCACTGATCTCCTCCTTAACCCCTTAAGGACACATGACATGTGTGACATGTCATGATTCCCTTTTATTCCAGAAGTTTGGTCCTTAAGGGGTTAAATGTGTTGATGTCTGCATCAATGTTGCGGCCGAGGTCCCCTAGGAGGGTCTTCAGAGTTCCCTCTGTAACTGGCTGCTCAGCAGTCCTCATAGTAGGTGCAGCGGCATTGCGTCTGTAGGCCAGCATCTCCAGCTCCCCAACATCTGCAAGGGACGTTTCACTTGAGGAAGGTCTGTCTGGTGGCGCCATGACAGGCCTCGTGGATAACCGCGGCCTCGAGAAATTTGCTGATGTCATCGGCGGCCTATCCACCCAGCATTTCTTCTTTTTACGCCTCATTTCACGGAGACCTGATCACTCTCACCAGGGTAGCTTTGGCGGTATGTTTTCAGGTACTTTTTAACTTCAGTTGCACTTGTCGGTTCCGAGCTCCCCTTTGATTACAATTTTTTTTTAAATTCATTTTTCTCACTATTTGGTGAGCAAACAAATAGGTGTTCCAAATGATTTATTTATAAAATATTTTACCAGGAAAGATACATTGAGATTTCTCTTGTTTTCAAGTATGTCCTGGGTCCACAAAACATTGCATTGATACATTATGGTACAATATAATACAAAAACAATATTTATACACAATATATACAAATTTTAACATAGAACAGGTAGGAAATATATAATCAACCATGACACATGCATTCTGTTTTGAGGTATGTAGAGAAGGATCTCTTAAAGGACTTTAGGCTTGGGGATGATTTGAAAGTGTGCGGGAGGTCGTTATACAATTGTGGCGCTCTATAAGAGGAGGATCGGGCCGCTTTCTTTTTGTATTGAGGTAGACTAAAAAAAGTGCTGGTACTGGATCGGAGGTTATAGGAGGTGGGAACAGCCAAGGAGAGCATTTTGCTCAGGTAGGGCGGTAGTTTCCCAGAAAAGCTCTTAAACACAAGGCTGGAAAGATGAAGTGTGCGTCTGGATTCCAGCGACAGCCAGTTTAGTTATTTTTTGTCACAATGGTGGGTCCTGTAGTTACATTGTAGCACAAATCGGCAGAACGAGTTATACAATGTATTGAGTTTATTAATGTGGGATTGCGGTGCAGATGCATATACTACATCCCCATAATCAATGATTGGTATCAGCATTTGCTGTACAATCTTTTCCTTTACTGTAGGGCTTAGGCAGGATTTGTTTTTGTACAGTGCACCTACTTTTGGATTAAAAATTTCTCCTGTTGTAAAGCTGGAGAATTAAGACCTATACAATGCAAATCTGTATCCCCCTGATGTGTGGGTCAGCTTCAGTCTTTAAGGTTAAGGGTTCTAAGGCTAGTATAGAGCTGAGCGGGAACTATGGCACCCTGCTTAGTCCCATTTGTGATAATAAATGATTCAGAATGGAACCCTGAGGCAAATATTTTCACTGAGGGTTGGGGGTAAAGTACCAAGACCGACTAAAGAAAGTAGGGAGCGAAGTCGTATTTGATAAGGACAGCTGTGAAGTGCAATCAGTTGATGCTGACAAATGGTGTTTAGATATTTCTATGAGATCAAGGGAACACCTAAGGTAATCTGACTCTTGGTGACCCGGCACGATCCCAGACTGTTCTGGGGAGATTAGGGCAGCAGGGAGCCACCTATTCAGCCGATTAGGTAGGATCTTGGCAAATTTAGTGTCCGCGTTGAACAGTGATATAGGCATGAAGTTGGCACAAATTATGGGCGGCTTCCCTGGTTTGGGAAAAGTAATGATGTGTGAGGCTAAAATTTCTGCTGGGATATCGCCTGAACTGCAGCTATTCTATCCTTTTTTTTTTTCTCAATTTCCCCTTTATATTTTAGATTGTCTCTTCACTTTTTTCCCTCTATAATGCCCTTTTTGAAAATATAAATTAATTATTTGTTGTCTACCAAATCCACACTGCTAGCATTTTAGGACCTGAATCTTCTCAAAAAAGGCTAATGTTTTATCCAACATTTTTGGTACCCATCTCTCCTAATAATGTAACCTTTAAAAATATATATCAATACATCCATATATCAAGGCACATAAAGACTTTTTGTGTGTCAGTCAGAAAATTTTAGAATTGCACTTAACAATCCAAGCACCATAATAAGCATTATAGTATACTGTAGTGGTTATGATGCGATGAGTGCCTTGGTGCCCCCCATTGTAAGGAGTCAAACCTTATAGGAACTGTTTGACTTTTTACCTGGGGTCTGCTCTACACTACTCCCTACATCCACTACTTCTGATGGAAAGCCAGAAGTTCTGTGTCTGTGTTAAGCCCAGTATTGCAGGGCTTAGCCTATTAATTGAGTGATCGGCTGTGGAAGCTGCTTTAGAGCTTTTGGCTATCCATCGTAAGTAATGAAGGTGGGGTATGACACCGTGGCCAATTATAGAACTGTTTGACTCCTTTATAGTGAGGAGAGGGTGAGGGGGGGGGGGGGGGGGGGGACAAGCTGCTACCATAACCACTGCAGCTCGGGACTTTCCTTTAATGATGGCACAGGTATTAATTACATAATCCATTAAGTGGTTTTTTGTGTTTTAATTACGATTTAAATTACCTACGCTGTGTTGTTTTTGTTGTTCAATGTAGAAGCTAAGCATTATAACCATAACAGAGTATTGTACTGGTTATTGTGCAAGATGTTTTTTGGGTACAGTAAATCCTGTCAAATTATTTCAAATGACTTGAAAACAATAGGGGCTCTAGTGTGTTTATGATCTATAGTGTTTATGGTGCATATAGAATGTGCATTTAAGGTTGTGTTTATACTTGCAGTACATATGAATAAAATGAGATTTTTAAAAATTTCTGCAAAAATATATTTTGATCACATTTTTTATGTGCACCTCTCAGAGGCCAATAAATCATTCACACCTGCTGCTCTATCCTAAAAAGATAGCAGTTTGGACACTGATTAATGACATGTTTCTGCTCCACAATTTATATTCCACAGCGTATGGGGCTGAATCCTTGAATAGCTGGAAACCTTTGTTCTACGTGTTTCAAACCGTTTCTAAAAAGTATTTACTAGTAACTAGCACAACCCTGGACATAATATTTTATGACATTATTCCTAGAGTGTTTTTCATACTTGTTTTTGCAAGGGACAGAGATTTGTTTGCAGCACCTCTTTGCCCCCATATGTGTTTGTAAAAAGATAATAATCTATAAATAAAAGACTTCTTGAAAATCAAAGCTTAAAATGAACAATTTTATATTATATATATATATATATATATATATATATCTATTACACATTCACACAGTGGCGGAACTACTGCTGTCGCAGGGGTCGCAGCTGCAACCGGGCCAGTCACTCCAGAGGGCCTAGCCGCCCTGCGGACCCCTGCACCCACAGTGTATAACAGTCGGGGCCGCATTGAAGGGGCCCATCGGGTGGCCCATGCTGTTAGAATTCCCAGGGGGACCAGTCAGCACTGCTGCGCTTTACAGAGCGACCGGGCCCCCTGTGATGACAGAGCTGGGAGGAGGTGACTGGGAGGAGGCAACAGCTGGGAGCCACACCGAGGGAAGAAGAGAGGAGAGGAGAGAGTCAGAGTGGGAACTCTGACTCCCTTCAGGCTGAGTCACTGGACTCCAGGGAAATTCACGCTCCTGCACCTAAAAGGTAGGAAACAGGAGGGTGACTAAAACATTTTGTATATGTGTGTGTTTGTATGTAAGTGTTTGTGTGTGTCTGTATATGTGTATGCGTGTGTGTGTGTGTGTGTCGGGAGGGGGGCCCCAGGGCAATTCCCCCCCCCCCCCCCCCCCCCACACCCGTGGTTTCTAATTCTGCCTCTGTACATATATATTTTAAAAAATTATATATAGAATTTAAAGAGTACAATCTTTCTCAGTGCATGCTTGTGTCAATTTGGACATTGATGCGTATAAATAATGTAGGCCTTCGGGATCTCCTCACATTGTAACAATTTGAGAAAGATTTTGTTTTCAACATATTTACTCAAGTTGTAAAGGACAAAGATATTGTCAACAATGAATTATAGCAACAAGTAGTAAAAATCTAAAATTATTAAACTGTATAAGCAAATATGTAATTTTAAGAAAAGGAAAAAATAAGTTTAAACCAGACTATACTTGTAATTAATATAATAAGCAAATCATTCTTAGGAATATTAATTAAAATAAACAGAACGGTCTGGTTGCTTATTCACATCCCTAAAACAACACATTCCAGACATAGATAACTCTATGGAAACTTTGATGTTTTACCCTTTAACCCCTTAAGGACACATGACGTGTGTGACACGTCATGATTCCCTTTTATTCCAGAAGTTTGGTCCTTAAGGGGTTAAAGCAGTGGTTCACATACCAGTCCTAATGACTTTTCCTCATTTAAGGTTTTGTCAGTATCTCCATTGGAATAAAAAAGGGAAATACATAAATCCTGGATTGCTGGTGTGTCATGAGGACTGGTTTGACAACCACTGCTTTAAAGGGACATTTACTTTTAAAATAACTTTATCTCAATTAAGTTGTTTTGAGGACTTAAGCCCCAGGGCGACCTCTTACCTTAAACACAAAAGGCACCATAACCACTTAATTGAAATGAAGTTGTGGTTCCAGGAGGGCCCTGACACTGGCTTACCTTTATAGGTTAAACTATACACGAAAAGTGTCCTCTCCAGTGCCACATTTCTCTGCCCCTCCAACATCCACTTGTTGGGAAGCTTGAAAACTGAAGCATAGGACTGCCTTAGACAGGGGTTCTGCTTACTGGCTGAGAGCATCAGTGGATCACTCTAAGCCAACCAGTGGCTGCCATTTACAAAAACTTTTTGAAAAATATGTAAATTTCTCTGTTTTGTGAACCAGTCGCCCATAACAATGCTGCTTACACCATCTCTTATCTACTCAGTACAGTGACTAAGCAAAGAAGGTAAAAATTAATGTGGACAGTCACCTGGGAAACACCTTTATGTCTTATACTGTTTGAAAAAATGGTTTAACACCTTAAGGTATGTTATGGTGCCTAGGGTCCTGGGGCATTGCCATGGCGGTCTGACCCGATCACCGAATGGGCCCTTGAAAAGCCCTGGGTCTAACTTGTAAAGTTAAATATTATTAACAACCAGAGTTCCTTGTTCATTCTTATTAAAGTACATCTTTGCATTCCTGACACTATATAGTGTTCATTTAAGGACCAAAGCAATTTTGTATGTGTTCAACCTCAATTTCCATCTTTTTTAATTATTGCACCAACACATATTATATACTGTTTTTTTTTTTTTTTTTTTTTTTTTTTTTTAAAGGACAAAAATGGCTTGCATTTGATTAGATGCATACACATGCAAAAAAGAAAAACTCTTTGTTTTCACATCCGGCAATACTAATGTGTGCATAATTAGTGCAGTTTGTAAAAAGTAATTCAAAATAAATTAATTTCTTTGGCCTGATTTACAGAATACATTATTTGTCCTGTATATTTCAGTTTATTTTTAGTCAAATACAAGGAGTAAAATACAATGTCAATGTGAAGGGATTTTTGAACTTGGTATGTTCGTCTTGTAAGCTTAATATCAGAAAATAACAGAAAATACAATTGCCACACAAAAGTATGCATTTATATAAATTGGACATCTCGGGCAGAAGAATATTTTGATTCTTTCTATGCAGTAATTTAATTGTCAATCTCTGCTAAATATTGTTGCAAAATTCTGTTTTTTTTTTTTTTTTTTCTGATTTGTAACATACAGACATACAATTTTTTTTTTTTATGTGCGAAATCCTGTAAAGCTATAGTGCCGTGTAAGAGACTTAAACTTTTCAGTTTTTACAGTTAGAATTTTGATTAATGGATTTGATGGGCTTATGTAAAATTGATGTGTGCTACTGTGATTAAAAAAACAAAACAAACTATGCCCAGCTACATCTGCTGGGTACAACATTACCCCCAATGTGTGCAATAGGCACAATCTTGTGAAGTTACAGTGCCTATAAGAAACCACACCATTTAAGTGTTTTAGGTGTGATTTTTCATAGATTAATTTGATGGATCTATATCCCATTTTGGGGCATTTTAGCAGTTTGCATTACCCAATGAAGGCCTACCATTTATAAAAGTAGGTACTCTAGGGTATCTCATATAGTGTATATAGTACCTAAATTTGTCAAAACATTTTCATCGGTTTATTCTCATGTTGGTATTTATTTTGTGTTTGTACATGCATGTTGCTTTTTTTGCTGGATATTTTGTAAATATGATGTGTGCCAATATGACAAATCTCACCAAATTATGCTCAGCTATATCTTCGGAGTACAACAACAATTTGTCACTATTTAGTGATATTGCAGTGCCATGTAAAAGGCATGAGAATTTTAGCTTATTAAGAGTGCATTTTCACAGATGGATTTAATGAAGCATGTCTCATTTTGTAGCATTCTACCAGGTTGCTTCTTCAAACTAACGCACAAAGGCTTACCATTTCTTAAAGGACCACTATAGTGCCAGGAAAACAATCTTATTTTCCTGGTACTATAGTGTTAATAGGTTCCCCCCGCCAGGTTGAAGGGGGGGGGGGGGTGCGAGGGGTTAATCACTTACCTTTATCCAACGCTGGGGACTCTCCTCCCTCTTCCGACGTCATCCACCGAATGCGCATGCGCATGCGCAGCAAGAGCCGCGCGTGCATTCAATCAGTCCATAGGAAAGCATTTCTCAATGCTTTACTATGGACGGCAGCGTCTTCTCATTGTGAAAATCACAGTGAGAAGCGCTGAAGCGCCTCTAGTGGCTGTCAATGAGAGCCACTAGAGGCTGGATTAATCCTAATGAAAACATAGCAGTTTCTCTGAAACTATGTTTACAGCAGGCAGGGCTAACCCTAGATGGACCTGGCACCCAGACCACTTCATTGAGCTGAAGTGGTCTGGGTGTCTATAATAGTGGTCCTTTAAAGAAGATATCTTGGGGTATCTCAAATGGCATATTTCGATCCTTATGGTGAGGCCATTCTTTTTGCTAGTTTGTACCAAGTGTAGTGGGAATAAGTGTTTTTGTAACATTTTAGAGCATTTCAGCATTCCATGATGGCAAATTACCCCACAAAGTCCACATCTATTTTGAAATATATGCAGTTCATCAATTCAAATTATGAACAAGAGCATACTATTTGCTCTAGTCTATACAAATGTTTTTTGTCTTTTTTTAGAGGGACATACAGTCTTTCAAACTTCTGATCCAAGTGGGAAATTAGGAGATGAATTTTAAACCATTTTTCATACTGCAGATTACTTATTTTGTAGGCACTCATTATTGTTAAAATGCATAAAGCGCAGTAATGTTTCATATCTGTGTCTCTACGTAGTTTGTGAAAAATTAGGGTACAGCAGATAAGATTCTTTGTCCGATACCAACAAATAAATAGACTTTCATTTTAATACTGGGGCACTGATAGGGTACCATGTTCCTGTCCTGGCAGTAAATGACACAATTATAACATTAATTGTTTTAAAAATACACATTTGAAATAATTTCATAACTGGAACAGGTGTCACGGAACATATATTACAATGAATAATATATACATAAAGCGTGTGGAATTAAGGAGTACCCACACATCTATACAACACACATACAATCAGGCAATTACAGAAAATATCTCCCTGATGGTAGTACGAATAAGACAATGCAATCACTACAAAAATCAACCAACAGGTGGTGCTAACCTTTTAAAAGATTTAGATTCACTAGAAATATAGGTATAACAGTATTAGGGCAGTGCATGTCTTGGATAACATGGTTATAGCATCTTCCTCTTCTCTGTACAGAAACAATCCATTCTACACAGACTCTATTTTTCCATAAAAGCAACAATTACAAAAAGAAAAAACCCTGAAAATAGAGCAATTTCAACAATAAAACTGTTGCTAAAATTGCTCGGGACATAAATAAAACTGGACTCGAAAGTTGATTTTCTGCAGGATTCAGCATTTATCATATAATATCAATATGTGTGCTATGAGCTATAACAATTTATTTATTTTTAGCAATAATGCTTCTAAATCTTCATTAGACGTGAATAGTTTGACCATAGCATAGAGATGTTTTTTCTTTATTAAAGGAACATATTAATGTAGTGGTTTTGGTGCATAGATGCGGTCTCTTTTATTACATAATATAAAACGTTGTCATTTTTGAAAAAAGGTAATGATGTTGCATTTGTCCAAAAACACGCCTCCTTTAGACATTCTAATTTCAAAGGTGTTCTGGATCTCACAAAAAGCAGACCAGGCTACAGAGAGAAGATTGTCCTTGGGTGGATATTAGACCAGTTTAATTGTTTTTTTTCAATTTAGCATTGCATGTAAGTTGATACAGATTTATTTTTTTAACCCTTTTTGCAGGTTTAGATGCATTGATGGGTTTTAGCACAGAAATTTCATTATGCGAAAATGTTATATTAATTTTGAAATATCTTTATTTTAATCTTGGGGCAATGGGGGTATTTTGTCTCCACATAAAACTTAGTAGATTCTACTTGCACTTACAGGATTTTAGATGAAAAACTGTGTATTCACAGGATCAACAAAGAAAACGTTATCAAGATTCCATACATATTGATTATATTAGAGACTGACTGACTGACTAGAACTTTGTAAAAAGGACGTGGCTCAGTTTAGCGTTTAGCTGTATTACTTGCAAATTGCGATAAAAAAAAAAATAAAAAAAAAAATATATATATATATATATATATATATATATATATATATATATATATATCTCTCTCTCTCTCTCTATCTCTATCTACTTCCGGTCACTCACAAGTCGCCATCTTGCAGAGCTTACCTGTGTCCTTGTGGTGCTGGTTTCCTGGCTTGCTTACCAAAGCCTCCAGCCCGCTTACTTCTCCAGCTCACTCGGAGAGTGACCTGGAAGTGTTTACTGAACCTTAAGTTATATCCAAGCAATCACGCCACAGTCGCATTATATGGCGTCATCCCAGTTTGGGTCATTTTCATTACTTACTGGTTCGTATGTTCGTTTGCATGTTTTCAGCTGTTTTCGTGTCAACTCGCACATACGCTTGCTTAAAGTAACTAACGTTAGGTGGCTTTCGGGTCTTTTACCCACACAAACGGTGACCCTCGTTCGGCTCCTTTCGCATATAGTGATGATACATGCTTTTCATAAGTGTTAGTGTAATTTCATGCAAACAAGTTTTTAATTTCTTAAAAACGTATTGGAAACACACGAACACCTGTTTGTGGCATAGGGTGTTCATGCGATTTCTCCTGATTGCTTTTAGTTTCAAGGTTTTATATAAGTATACAAATTTATGCAAATTGGTTATAAGTTAGTCTAATTGTTCAGGTAGTGGATCCCCC
Source organism: Pelobates fuscus (assembly GCF_036172605.1). Classification (NCBI taxonomy): domain Eukaryota; kingdom Metazoa; phylum Chordata; class Amphibia; order Anura; family Pelobatidae; genus Pelobates; species Pelobates fuscus. Next base: position 403,874,635 of record NC_086317.1, read on the forward strand.
TACTGGTTTAACTTGGTATTACTTTGTTTTGGTATTATCCTAGGGGAGGTTTGAGGTTATATTGGATATATTCATGTGTTGAACCTGATATTTTATTAATCATCTATATGTTGTTCATATTGTATCCACAGCTTCATTCTATTACTAATAATCTGCATAAATTGTTCCTACCTTTTGGCGGCTAATCAAAGTTGTCACTTCTAGGTTGGTCACATTTTAGTTGGTAATTATGCTATAAAATCCTCAACCCTCCTCAGTTGTTTATGGTCATGTTTCTCCTATTTAGGTGACACTGTCCAGACTTTTCCAGTCACAAGGTGCTCATAATTTCGTGGCAGCATTTGCCATTTTACCTCATATTTAGCAGTTTGTCTAGGTTACCACAAGTTATTTGGGTCCACTATCTGGCCCAAACATAATCCTGCATTCTCAGATACTATCCTACGTTTTTCATCTTTAGGTTGCTGTACCTTACTACTACATTTACTCTACTTCTACTGCTGTACCAACATTTCAGACTTTACAGTCTCAGGTACGACATTTACTTGTTGCTCAAATGTGGTAATCTCATATTAGTAGACGTTACTGGATATTAGGGATCCAGGTGTCCAGTAGTGTATATTTTCTGACCTCTATGCCATAGCTAGTGGTTCTGCGAGGCCTAGACCCATCCTCCTATTCGAAGGTATACGCCCATCGGCCCAAAGCATTATGTACCTTGCATGGTTGCATAGAGAGGGCTTCACCTATCCCTCCCATACTATCTTCTGCTTTAATTGTCACAGAGAGGCCGCCACCCCACCACAATGTTCAGTGGCCTCAATCCCCTTGGGCCAACGCATAGTGTCTCAAGCCGCTTGACAACGAACAGGGCCTTACCTGTCACCCCTTTAAGCGAAATTGTTTCACCGCTTGGCAATAGCTAGTCTGCCAGTACCAGTTGGGTTTCACACTAATGGTAATTTTATATTTCAATATTTCTCAGGTTCCTGAAGTTGCAGAGGATCTGTCCCTTTCCAGCACCCCTGCTAAGTCTGGTACTCCTTCCCGCGGGCCAGACACAGCTAGTCCATCTTTACTCAGATCATGGTCTAACCCGTGTATCACTGCTGAGCTCTGCATAAGGAATATTCCATTCCCGGCTACTGCCAGGAAAGCAGGGTTTTACTGGCTACTGAATACAAACACCAACAACTCTGATGCTGGGAAAGGGCCTAGTGGTTCCCAGCTACCTGACGTCCATGCCATAATGACCGCATTGTTCTCATCTATTGGACTAATTCATGATAGACTGGAGAAGTTTGAGTCAGGCAGCACCTCCAACTTACCTGCTAGATCCACTGATGCTTTCCAAGCTGGATCATCGTCACTCCTGGATAATTCTCTGGTTCCAATGAAAGTCCCTGAGATGATTAACCCATCACATATAGTTCCGGCTAACCTCAAGAAAGACATCCTAGAGCGCAAGGATGTCAACCTTGTCTCGCTCCTAATTGCCTTCCAGGATGTCTTTGAGAACAATACATATGCATATGGGGATATTTTTAGTGGCGCTAAAAGCGAGAGAGCCGAGGTTAAATATGAAACTGTCTATACCTCAATTTGTACTGACTTTTGGTGTCTAGGGATGTGTATTGCTCTGTCTATCCCAAGAAACGAAAGGAACTGGATGTGTATATGCATAAGCTGGTGGATCTGGGGCACAAATACGGTGGTATGGCCTTCTATGATTACCACTGTTCATTTTTGGCAAAAGTGGCTGCTGCTCTGACTTAGTATCTAGTCTGCTTTCCAATCCATACTGAAGTTAAACTGAGTTATTCTGCAGACACTTTGCAGGCCTCAGGCTCGTGCAGTTTGCGCATCCACGTCACACTCAACTAACTTATGCACTAACACAGCAGAAGTCTCTCAGGGTCACTCTGCTTCTTAAACTCCGGCAAATTCTGCTAAGGCAATTAAGGATAAGCTGGGTCAGGACATTGTATTTTTGGTCAAGTCCCAAATATGCAATAATTTCAATGCGGATACTTGTGGTTTCAGTGCTTGCAGGTTATTGCACATTTGTTCCTCCTGCTTCAGGGTTCATGCCAAGTCCATGTGCCCAAATAAAATGTTCCCTAAACCCTACCTCACAAGTATTAATGTTGTGTGTTTTGCCAAACTGTTACGGTGCCACCCCTCACAACACTTGGTTAACTTTCTCATTGATGGGTTATCATAGGGGTTTCACATGGGTATCATACACTTGCCATCTGGTACGATTTTTAATGCAATAATTTGCAGACAGCACTAGCAGATCCAGAATCAGTGGATAAATTGATAAAGACTGAGTTGGAACAAGGATTTGTTTTCGGTCCTTTTAGGATCCCTCCTTTTACTTCATGGAGGACAAATCCTATTGGTATATTCACTGGTAAATCTTCACATAGGTCAATGATCAATCTGTGTTTATCAGCACCACATTCCTCCACGAGTCCTAGTCTTAACTCCGTCATACCCTCAGAAGAGTTTTCCTTACAATACCAATGACAATGCCATCTAGGCCATTCTTGCAGTTGGGCTCAGTAAAACTTATATTTCTAATGCGTTCAAACTACTTCCTATTCACCACAACCAAATCGGGATACGGCTGTAAATTCTATAAAGAGAACATACAAAAAAAGCACAATAGCGTGATACAGTAAATACAACATATCTTGCGCTAATAATAAATGCACTCACAAGATAATGTAGATAAAAGCACTCATAGGGTGCCTCCCCTGATGGTATGGGGGGCTAGTAATCTCCTTTCCAATATGGAACAGCTGAATGGTACACGGGACTCCGAATAGGATCAAACTCCAAATATTTTTATTATATAAAAGGTGAAATAAACACCATTAAGGTCAAAATTAGAAATGCGGTATTAGGTCCTACGCGTTTCGTTCAAAACATGAACTTCATCAGGGACCGCAATAAAAAATAACCACATACAATCTTACAAGCAGTAAAATCATGCATCCTACTCCCCCCTTAATGCAATCCCTTTAAATAGGGCTAGTCCCAATGTCCAATTAATCAGTGCTGTAGGTGTTCCCAGTCTTCTCATTCTTCATTGGTCCTGGGACAGATCCTCTCAGCTGGTAATTTTTTCGGCATCCAGATCAATCAAATTGAGCGTGCTCAAATCAAAGCGAAACCGGAAGTGAGTACAATCTCCTACTTCCGTGTTCCAGATGCGTTCCATCTGTATAGCACATTCGTAGCAACAAGAAACAAGGTGCTTGTACACATAAACGCAATATATTAGAAAAAAACAAAGTGCTTATCTAAATAAAAAAAAAATATATATATTAGTATATATAAAGAAATTATTAAATTCATTTCTAATGCTGTGTCTATGTGACCTACAGACTTCTAATATTTACACAATCTATATAAAGTGACTCATGACATCAGTGTATTAAACAACACTTATTCTTTTTTTTAACACATTGAAAATGTTCCCTCATTGGCAATAAACATATCCAATTTTATATTTATATTTTAATTAGTACACACATCTTTAAAGGAAAAGAAATGAGATATAATCCACCTCCATAGGAACTCCATACCAGGCAACAAAGTTATTCACATCAAGGATGAAATCATAGTGATATACCCTGCTAACTCCACCATACCTATCCCTTCAAGTCTATAACAGGTCGATGGAATCAGGAATAGAATAGAAGAAATAGAGATTTAAACGGTCAGTCCAAAAAACACACCAAATCAATCCCTACATTAAGACCCCTAGGAACAAGGTATCCAAAAGGTCTCCCTCTGAGATAACCTCTTAACTCTATCACCCCCACGCCAAAAGGGGAGAACATGTTCAATACCCATACATATGAGCCCTCTAAAGGAAAAAAGGGGGCAGTTGCTACAATGGTCAGAGAATGAATGGGTGACGAGTCTCTTTCGAATATTGTTCAGATGTTCAAGGATTCTAACCTTCAGAATACACTTAGTTCGACCTACATACTGCTTGCCACACGGACACTGCAGCAGATAAACCACATAGTCTGTGTGGCAACCAATCGCCGTCTTGACCCCAAACGTCTGCCCTGTAACAAAACTTGCAAATTCCTTTGATCTTCCAGTATAAGTCGTAGTAAAGACCTTACATACACCACATCCTCTAAATGAACCTGCGATGACAATTTGATGATCCCTCTTAGATTTGAGGGCATAGCTAGGGGCTAGCATATTTTTGAAATTGTTATTCTTTTTAAAAATCACCGCTGGACGGTCAGATAAAGAACTGCCTAAGACTGGGTCCTGTTGTAAAATTGGGCAAAACTCATTGAGGCTTCGCTTAATCTTGAAATGATCAACATTATACTGGGTGACAAAAGCTGATCTAAAATTAATGTTAACCCCAGTTGTAGGAACTTTTTCCTCCAATAGTGTATTACGCTCGAGGAGGCCGATAGATCGAATTTCTTTTTCCAAGCTATTTTTATCATAGCCCCTAGCAAGAAGTTTATTTTTAATATGAGAGGATTGGGTATAAAAGTCCTGAGGCTGGGAGCAATTACGCTTAAGCCGGGTGAATTGGCTTCTCGCTATACCCCTCAGCCAGGGCTTATGATGACAACTTCGTTGATGAACATATCCGTTGCCATCTGTTGGTTTAAAAAAACATTTGGTATGAATCTGACCCTGATCACAAAAGATAGCCAGGTCTAAAAAATGAATTCCATTTTTGTTCCACTCAGGGGAAAAAATTACATTGTAAAGGTTAGAGTTGAGATACTGAACATAGTCAAAAAAACTAGATGAAGGCCCCTTCCAGATGATAATCACATCATCGATGTAACGCCCCCAGAGCACCAGGTTCTCCCTCCAGCCATGTCCCGACCACACGAATAGTTCCTCCCACCTCCTCATGTAGGTATTGGCATAGCTGGGGGCAAACTTCCTATTCGCCCCTCACTTTGGCATCTGCACAGCATTAACTGGTGGGGTTTATTTTATTTTATCTCCCGGCTCACATCTGGTTTCAAGAATAGCCCCAAGATATTCAATATTTATGTGGAAACCCTGTGCTGGTTGCTACTTAACCCCTTAAGGACGGCGGACGTTCTATGCCGTCTTTTTTGGGGTGGCTCTAAATGCCGGAGGACGGCATAGAACGTCCCCGCCATCCAGGGGACTTACCGGGCCCCTGCCGATCCCACGCCGGCAGTCGCGATCCTGGGGTCTGCGTGGGAGCTCAGGCAGACCCCCACTGCCCGATCTGGCCCTCCCCGGCCATGTGATCGCGGGGTTATTATTAAAATGCACTTAGAATTACGCTATATATATATATATATATATGTGTGTGTGTGTGTGTGTGTGTGTGTGTGTGTGTGTGTGTGTGTGTGTGTTTGTATGTATGCTTGTGTGTGTGTGTGTGTGTGTGTGTGTGTGTGTGTGTATATATATATATATATATATATATATATATATATATATATATATATATATATATATATATATATATATATATATATATATATATATATATATATATATATATATATATATATACAGGACATAGGAAGAGCACTCCAGAGGTCTTATTCAAAGGTGTTTATTCGGTGAGAAAATCAATCAATCGGCGTTTCGACTATACGGTCTTTATCAAGATATAAAAACAAGTAAAACAGTGACAATATATAGCCAAACCAATAAAAGACATGATCACTAACCTGAAAAAGCTGTGTATCCCCAAGCCATGTGTGAATGCCAGTGTGTGATTGTGAGTAAAACCGGAGTAATCCTGTCGGTGACTGATGACGTCACAAGAGTGCGACCGGAAGTAATCGTGTGAGTGTATCTCGGTAACCTAGGTTACCAGTCCGTGAATACCCAACTAAGCAGATATGTGAAGTAGTAATTAAAGAAATATGGATCAAGAATTAAACTGCTAATGATGCTGGACATTACCAACTAGATATATAATGTATATGCATTAGCTAATCTTATAACGGAAGAGGTTCCAGAGCGAGATAGCAAGCGATGAAGATAGTGTATAACAATAGACGGGGGATGGAATAGAAGAAATTAGAAATATGTATAGCCTAAGAGTTAAGAAGTGTGTAATGCAACTAGGGGGTAGTAAATAGACTAGTGAGTGAGAGCTGAAGGGTGTAATGTGTGTAAAAGAAAATGACGTGGCCAGAGGCAAAAAAAGTGACATCGGAATCTCAAAAAACAAAAAACGTGACAAGCAATGAATGAATGACGGAGAGAGTGTAAATGGGTGAGATATTCTAATAGGAAGCCACAGAGTGAGCGAGATATATACAGAGATATATGTGTGAGTATAAGGGGGAGTGTGAGGGAGCGGACAAAACGCCAGAAATGATATGAGGGGAAAAGAATAAGTGTGTGAAGAGCTCTGATGAATAAGATATATAATGACCTCAATATAAATGGCTATATCTGGTATGTAATAATGTCCAGTAGTGTATGCATGGAATACATTCCTGCTAACAAAACAAATTCGGCTATAGAGCCTAGGCAACTGGCGAAATAGAGCAGAACAAAAAAGTCAATGGACATGGTCCAATTATAATGCTGGGCCATTAATAGACGACAAAATTAATTGATCTGTCCCCATATCAGTAAGGTTGGGGAGATATATTTGGATCATACGTGACAGAACAGAGCATCATAGTTGATCACTACAAAAAATATTATAAAGCTATAAAACTATAAAACTATATACAGACTACAAAAAAAATTTTTCAAAAATTTTCTTCACCAACTTTTCAAAAAAGTTTTTTTTCAAAAATCTCTTTCAAAATTCTTCAGAAAGGTCATAACCATGAGACATACTCAACGAGTGTCCAGAAAAGCATTAAAGGAGACATATTCATTAAGGCCTTTAGGGTGTAGAGTGTCCAGTGTTTTGATCCAGTATGTCTCCCGTTGTAACAGGATCCTAGAACGATCACCCCCCCTAGACAGGGGGGGGGATATGGTCAATGGCCATGAATTTGAGAGTGGGTAGCCGATGGTTCATCTCTAAGAAGTGCTTGGCCACCGGTTTGTCTGTCTTGCTGTCCCTGAACGCAGTCATAATGCCTGAGCGGTGTCCTCGCATTCTATCCCGTACTGTGAGATCAGTTTTCCCCACGTAGTATAGTCCGCATGGGCAAGATATTAGATAGACTACGTGGGTGGTGAGACAAGTGATATGGTGTTTGATGGGGTAACGCTTTCCTGAATGGGGATGGGCAAATGAGGAGCCTGTGAGCATGTGGCCACATGTCACGCAATTGGCACATTTAAAGCATCCTGTCTTGTTATGGATTTTTAATGTTTCATACTGCTCAGGGCGGTCACTGTGGACTAGAATATCTCTAAGCGTCCGGTTCCGTTTGAACGCAATACGGGGTGGATGAGAAAAGGCAGAGTGTAGTGTGGGATCAGAAGATAGTAGGTCCCATCTCTTACGGATAGATTTCGCCATCTGGTCACTGGCCGTGTTGTATAGCAGAGGTAATGTGACTATCCTTGATTTATTACATGGTGTCAGGGGTTGTACATCTGACTTGTTGTGGATCTCCATCGCTCTGTCCAGGGAGCGTTTCAATATTGGATGTGAGTATCCCCTCTTCAAAAATGCTAGTTGCATGGCAGAAATCTGCATTCTGGTGTTGTTAGGATCCGAATTGTTCCTGAGGACTCTAAGGAACTGTGAGATCGGCAGTGATCTTTTTAGTGCTCCAGGATGGAAACTTGTGGCATGTAGGAACGTATTACGATCTGAGCTTTTCTTGAATAGAGTATAGCCGATAGATTGCTGGGAGCGATAAATTTCCACATCAAGGAATTGAATCCTCTCGGTGCTACAGCAATGGCTGAGGCGCACCGGGGAGTCGATCATATTAAGCTCTTGGATCATTCTTTCAAAAGATGAGGGCGGACCTGCCCATAGCATAAGGATATCATCCACATATCTCCGGTATAGAATGAGGTTGGATTGATATTTCGACAGGATGTGTTTCTGTTCATATGAGTACATATAGCTGTTAGCGTAATTTGGAGCTATGGCTGATCCCATCGCAGTCCCCGTTTGTTGGATATAGAAGAACTTCTCAAACCGAAAATAATTGTTGTTTAACGTAAATTCAAGGCATTCCAAGAGGAACTCGATGGGGGGTCCGTTATATAGATCAGATCGACTGAGTATCTGTCTCATGGCATCCACCCCCTCAGAGTGAGGTATAATCGTATATAGATTTTTCACATCTACAGTGGCCAGAGTAATGGGACCTTCCGGGAGGGTGATCAATTTAAGTTGTGAGAGGAGATCTTGTGTGTCTTTAAGGCACGTAGGTATCGATAGCGTAGGTGTTTTGCAATGTTGATCGATGAATTTAGCCAGCGGTTCCAATACACCTCGTTTGGCAGAGACGATGGGACGTCCAGGGGGGTTGTGCGCATCTTTATGGACCTTTGGTAAAGTGTACAGTAAAGGAATTTTGGGATGTAAATCCATCAGGTAATTGGCAGTTTGATCCTCGAGCCAGCCGGCCGTGACACCTCTATTGACCAGTGCTTGTAGTTTCTGTATGATGGTTTTAGTAGGGTCGAAAGCAATTTTCTTGTATGTGGTTGTGTCCGATAGTTGTCTCAGTATTTCTATGCGGTATGACTCGTAGTTCTGTATCACGATTGCTCCGCCTTTGTCGGCCGGTCTGATGGTGATATTTTTGTCATTGTCAAGATCCTCAAGTGCCTTATGTTCTTTCATTGTAAGGTTATGTGGACCTGACTTGGACTCAGAGACAATCTGATGTGTATCTTTCTTAACTAAACTAGAAAAGCATTTGATAGAGGGATGGGACGTTTTTGGTTCCCATGTACTTTTCAGTCGAAGCTGATTCTTGGATTGCGGATAAGGATGTTGTATAAATGTTTGTAGATTCAACGTGCGTTCCATCTTATACAGGTCAATGTCTGTCTTAAACATATCCAACTTAGGAGTTGGAACAAATGTGAGGCCTTTGGATAAGACCTTGATGTGTTCGGAACTGAGGGTCTTGGAGGATAAGTTGAAGATAGGAGTTATATCTTCCTGTTCCCAGTTCTTGGGCGAGTGCCTGTGAATCTTGCCCCTCTGTCCTCGTCTACTGACTTTGGGTCTCTTAGATCTTTGCGTCCTCTTGTATTGAATCCTGGTGGATCGTTGGAGTGTTGGTCCTGTGGAAAAAAAGGTGGTCGTGTGGATTTTCTCAGTGGCATCACTGACGTGTCCTGGGGTGCTCCCGTCCCTTCAGTCTCTGATGTAGATTCTGCAGAGCTGGTGTCTATGGAGAGAAATTGAGGTTTGCGAACCTTTTGTTTATATCGTGGAAAATTCGGTTTACGTCGCTCTCCACAGAGCCAGTGATAGACCTGATGATGGGTATAGTCGAAGTTAACACGTTCAAGTTTTTGTTTTTTAAATCTAATTAGATCGTTTCGGTATCTCGCAATCTCATCTTGCAGTTTCACCATATATTGCGTGGAGGCTGCAGCTGTTAATGTTGATGTATGTAGTGTTTCAAACTTATTAATGGAGTCTTTGGTGAAAATTAATTCACTCCTCACTTCCTCCACCACTATCAACATCCAATCTAATGAACATTTATTTGAGATTCCTATCCATTTCTTGCAGAATTCAGGGTTCTGGCGTCCAATCGTGGGGGAATTGCGGACCCTAAATCCTCTAGGGATCCGTTTGGCGCGATAATAATCGGAGATAAAGACACCATGAAGGTCCAGGTCAGTCTCCCGTCGCTTTAATTTGGTCAAGTCATTATACAGATCCTTGATGGAGTCTGTATGCATCAATTCTGTGTTGGTGTTGGGCCAGAGTATTTGACCTGCATCCTGTTCGTTCAGTTGCAGGGTTTCTGCTATTTCAGATAGGGCTCCCGCCCTTAGCAAAAAATCTTCCATATTTCTTAAATAACTAAAGCTGTGGAGACACTTGATCAGGAAATATGTGTCATATAAATAATATTTCAATTTGTGGAACAAAGATTAAGTTCCTATGGAGGTGCACAGATAGTGTATCGCCATACACTAAGTAGATATAAATAAAAATATTCAAAGTCTGGCACTCTACCTTAAAGTTGATTCACTTGTAAAAAAAGCCTCGGTGCTGCAAAGCGTAGGTATATATACAGGACATAGGAAGAGCACTCCAGAGGTCTTATTCAAAGGTGTTTATTCGGTGAGAAAATCAATCAATCGACGTTTCGACCATACGGTCTTTATCAAGATATAAAAACAAGTAAAACAGTGACAATATATAGCCAAACCAATAAAAGACATGATCACTAACCTGAAAAAGCTGTGTATCCCCAAGCCATGTGTGAATGCCAGTGTGTGATTGTGAGTAAAACCGGAGTAATCCTGTCGGTGACTGATGACGTCACAAGAGTGCGACCGGAAGTAATCGTGTGAGTGTATAATGGAAAATTTATTCATACTTACCGTAATTTTCTTTTCCTGGTTATATGCCATGGCAGCACAACATTGGGTAGCTCCTCCCTATCCCCATTGGACAGGAATAATAATTAAGCCGTATAAGTACCACCTCCTGCCCCTCCTTCCCCAGTCACGTGTTCCAGCAATATCCCCGGGCGGGACCCTTGTGCTGCCATGGCATATAACCAGGAAAAGAAAATTACGGTAAGTATGAATAAATTTTCCATTTTCCTGGCCATATCCATGGCAGCACAACATTGGGTAATACCCAAGCAATAAAACCAGGGAGGGAAAGAGACACAGACTCAAAAAATTTCATAAATGCAAAGTGTATTAACACCACAACAAGTGACAGACACAGAGATCAGGAATTAGATACAGACAGGACTGATTTAGCAAATTGATCAGACAACCCTGCTCTAACATCAATCTGGTAGCTCCTAATGAAAGTGTTAGAGGAAGACCATGTAGCCGCCTTACAGATGAGTTCAGGGGAGACATTAGCAGCGGCTGCCCAGGAAGATGAGAGAGCCCTAGTGGAATGGGCTTTAAGACCCACAGGGACCGGATATCCGGCGGACTGATAAGCCAGAATGATAGCCGCTACTATCCATCGGCTAATGGCAGATTTGGGAGCTTGAGAGCCCTTTTTACAGCCGCTATGAAGAACGAAGAGACTGTCAGAAGAACGCCAATCAGAAGTCCTATCGATATACATCCGGAGGCATCTCACTAGATCCAGAGAGGACAGGTCAGCAGAATTCCCCATTCCATGGGCGTCCGACCTCAGAGACGGAAGAACAATATCCTCGTTGATGTGGAAGGAGGAAGTAACTTTGGGTCGAAACACTGGAACAGTACGGAGGACCACTCTGTCCTTGTGGAAGATAGTAAAAGGCTCTTTGATGGACAGAGCACTGAGCTCAGAAACTCTCCTGCCAGAGGCTAAGGCCACCAGCAAGGCAGTCTTAATAGAGAGAACCTGTAGGGAAACTGAATCAAACGGTTCAAAAGGTTTCAACTTCATGGCATCCAGAACCAGAGGGAGACTCCAGGAAGGGACAAACGGTTTAATAGGAGGTTTCATGTGAAGGACACCCTTGATGAATCTGATGATATCCGAGTCCAGAGCCCATCTATGACTGGTCAGGGCGGACAAGGCTGAAATGTGTACCTTGAGAGTGTTATAGCTCAGTCCTTTCTCAAGGCCTGATTGCAAGAAATCCAAAATATGGGAGGAGGAGGGATTTTGGACATCCACATTACTGTGAAGGGCCCAGTTGGAAAAAACTTCCCATACTCTATAATAAGTGGCCGAAGTGGAATGCTTACGAGCCCTCAGCATAGTATCAATCACGGTCTGGGAGAACCCTCTATTCAACAGCCGGTTCCTTTCAGTTTCCAAGCCATAAGGTTGAGAGAGACAGGGTCTGGATGAATGACAGGACCCTGGAACAGAAGATCCGCAACTTTGGGGAGTGGGAGAGGAGGTTCCACCGAAAGACTCAGAAGCAGAGGAAACCAAGGTCTCCGAGGCCAATAAGGCGCAATCAGGATGAGAGACACCCGCTCCGATCTCAGCTTCCTCAGGAGTGGTAGGATTAGTGGAAACGGGGGGAACGCATAGCCCATTGAGAACCTCCAGGGGCTTGATAAGGCATCTCTTCCCAATGCCAGGTGGTCCTCTTCCTTTGTGAAGAAAAGGGCTACCTTGCTGTTGGCCCGAGAGGCTAGAAGGTCCACTTGAGGCAGACCCCACTTGTCCACAATCATGCGGAACACCCTGTGAGCCAGGCACCATTCCCCCGGATCTATTCTGGATCTGCTGAGGAAATCTGCCAGTTGATTCCGTTTCCCTGGGAGATGAATGGCTACAATGCCCGCCAGGTTTCTCTGAACCCACCACATCAGGTGATTCATCAGTACCATCATCTTGCAGCTCCTGGTACCCCCTTGGTGATTGACATAGGACACTACGGTGGAGTTGTCCGTCCTTATCTTTACCCATTGACCCTTGAGCTGGGTCGAGAAGTGTTTCAAAGCTTTGAGGACAGCCAGAAGTTCCAGCAGATTGGAATGAACCTTGCTTGTCTCGAAATTCCATTCTTCCTGCGCAAAGTGGTGGAGATAATGAGCGCCCCAACCCCACTGGCTGGCGTCCGTTGTCACGGTCCTCCATGCGATATCCCCTAATGGAAAGCCATTGGCTAGGTGCTTTCTGTTCAGCCACCAGATCAGAGAATGGCGTACCTTCAGGGGAAGCTTGATGGGCTGGAACAGGTTCCCGGATAAGAAACGACTCAGGAAGTTGGCCTGGAATGGTCTCATCCTCCACTGAGCCCATCCCGTCAGACCTATTGTGGAGGACATAGAACCAAGGAGGCTCATCACCGCCTTTGCAGGGGCAACCGGGGAATTCAGCATTCTCCTCAATAACTTTCTGAGTTTCAGAATTCTCACTGATGAGAGCTGGACAGTACCCTGTAGGGTGTCGAAATGGGCACCTAAGTAAACCATAGATTGAGTCGGGTGGAGGTGGCTTTTCTTGGTGTTGATCTTCCAGCCGTGGGCTTGCAGAAACTGAATGCTGGTGATAGCTTGGGATGTCACAGAATCCACGTCGTTTCCCAAGATTAAAACGTCGTCCAGATAATGGTAAATAGCAATGTTTTGCTTTCTGAGCTCCGCGATGAGAACAACCAGGACCTTTGTAAACGTCCTCGGGGCAGTGCTCAGTCCAAAGGGGAGGGCCCTGAACTGGAAATGACCTTCCTCTACAGCAAACCTCAGGAACTTCTGATGGATTCGGGCAATGGGTATGTGAAAATATGCGTCTAGTAGATCTATAGACAGCATCCATTGGTTGGGTGACACAACCTTTATTATAGACTGCAGAGATTCCATCTTGAATCTGCGAACGTGCAGATGCTTGTTCAGCCTGTGCAGATCCAGAATGGGTCTCCAACCCCCTGAGGATTTCCTTGTCAAGAAGATGTGAGAGTAGAATCCTTGAGTTCTTTCGCCTGCCGGTACTTGGACGATGACCTTCTCCTTCTGCAAGGAATGGACGAAATTTCGTAGAGCCATGCAGTTTTCCCTGTCCCCTGGCCATTTTGTGAGGTGAAAGGATCGGTTGGGAGGATGCTTGAAGAATTCTAGTAGGTAACCTCTCCGAATAATATCCAGCACCCAAATGTCGCTTGTAGAGATGGTCCATCTCGAAAGATATTGGAGAAGACAAGCCCCGACACCTTCGGTTTTGGGCCGTACGTAGTCATAGATTCTTCTGGTCCTTAGAGGAAGACGACCCGCGAGACCTGCCTCCTCTGTACCCAGAAGGGGCACCTCTCCTCGGTTGGAATCGGGAGTATTCCCTACCCGGCTTGTAGGACCTACTGTCACGAAAGGAATGGTACTCTTTCCGGGCGCGAAAGGATCCTTTATACTTCCTCTCTTGGGGTAAAAAGGCTTTATTCCCTTCAGCCGCCCTCTTGATGCACTCATCCAAATTCTTGCCGAATAACATGTTTCCGTGAAATGGGAGAGAACACAAACTATTCTTGGAGGAAGCATCGGCCGCCCAAGACCTGAGCCAGAGCGCCCGCCTGGAGGAAACCGAGAAGGACACATTTCTAGCAAGGTTTCTCACCAGATCCACTGCGGCCTCCGAAGAGAAATCAATCGCTAGACGCATATCCTTCAGGGCATCAACAATAGAGGAACGGCTCCTGCCCCTCTTGATGTCCCCTTCCAGCTCCTGTAGCCAAACCTTCATAGCTCTTGAAACAGACGTGAGAGCAACGGCAGGGTGGAGACTCGTGCCTGAGGCTACATAGGACGTAGACAGGCAGCATTCCATCTTACGATCCATTGGATCCCTGAAGGAGCCTGCATCATCCACTGGCAGGGTAGTGCGCTTGGCTAGCCTAACCACCGCAGCATCAACCTTGGGTGGAAAATCCCATGTTTCAGCATCTTTGGGATCAAACGGATATAATCTGGAGAATTTCCCATTAGCAGAGGATCTCCTATCGGACCTGGACCATTCTTCTTTAATAAGGTCACTAATAGTGGTATGCACAGGGAAAGCCGCTCTTTTCTTTCTAAGATCTGAGAAATAGCGGTTAGATGTAGAGGGTTCCTCCTCCGAGGGCTCTTTCAAAGTAAGGGTTTCTCTGACCCGAGCAATCAAATGATCCACCTCCGCAGGTATCAGGAAGTCAGGATCAGGCAAAGCATCCTCCTCCGAGGAAAAAGCCAAGTCTCTCAGCGAAGCCGTGTCCATGAACTCATCCTCCGAGTTATCAGGAGACCAATCTGACGGCTCAGAATATCTAGGTCGCTTGTGGGTCTTACCAACCTCTTTGATGCCCCGGGCAACTGCATGCTTGATAAGCTGCTTAAAGTCAGGTGTTAACTGAGAAGGTCCAGCGGCTGCTGAGAGACAATTCGAACAGAGACGTTTCCCTTCTATGGCTCTGTTATCACAGGATACACACAGCGTCCTTTTGGGCGACTTCCCTTTGGACGATCCTGAAGTCTTTGTACTTTTATCACTGAAATACACCAAACGTGAATATTAGTACCTTACCACTCTTTTAGATATCAAAGTATCAATAAATTCCAAAATTGGATGGCTTACCTATATCGCTTAGATTGTGACCTACTATGATGAGAAGATTCTGATTCTCTAGATCCTGAGCGCGAATCCATCTATAAATAATAGATGAAACAGCGAAACTATAACCCAGAAGAAAAACTACAGGAAACCAACAAAGAGAAAGGAAAAGAACTTACTTTAGAAGAAAAAGACGAAGAATCAACAATCCACAGAACTCAACGGTGCCAGAAACTCTCCAGGAAGCAGAAAATTCAAATTTGACAAAAAAGGAGGCCTGGCGCTTTAAGAAGGCGTCTGACGTCATCGCGCATGCGCAGATGACCGAAAAGACGCGCGAAACGGCCAGATTTGCGCGCGAATTCCGCGCATGCGTCCCAGAGTCCCCAGAACCGCGCAGGCGCCCAGGAGACCCATACACGCCGCGCAAGCGACGCCTACACGCCGCGCGGGCGCTACACGAGACGCCTACACACCGCGCGGGCGCACAGGAGGTTCCCGACAGCCATGCAGGGAGACCCCAGAACGCTCAACGAAAAAACTTTCCAAAAGAAAGGAAAACCAACAGGTAAAATAAAATAATATTACCTTGAGCCTGGTGGGAGGATACCAACCCGGAAACCAGTCGCAATCCATGTACCTTTCCATGTCATCACTGGAAAAATGGAGAGAAAAAACCCCCGGTCACTAAAGGGGTTTTCTCCAGGGGGACACCTTTGCGCAGGGCCGTATACTGGAGACTTCCCAGGGGAGAGAGGGTGAACTCCCCAAGGGCCAGAGGAACTAATCCTCAGGTAAGCCATAAAAGAAAATTTAGCAGTCTGAAAAGACCGACATGTCCTAGGGATAGGACAGGAAAAAAAGACTGGGGAAGGAGGGGCAGGAGGTGGTACTTATACGGCTTAATTATTATTCCTGTCCAATGGGGATAGGGAGGAGCTACCCAATGTTGTGCTGCCATGGATATGGCCAGGAAATATATATAAATATAAATAAAAATTTTAAAAAATACAGTTAGAACAAATTAAAACCGGTATATAAATTTTTTACATTTATTTTAAAAAAAAAAATTGTTTCATTTAATGTTTTTCAATTTATAGATTACTATAATATATATATGTAAAAAATTTATAAAAAATTTATATACCGGTTTTAATTTGTTCTAACTGTATTTTTTTAAATTTTATATATATATATATATATATATATATATATATATATATATATATATATGTATATACTAGAGTATAAGAAGAGTTTTTCAGCACATTTTTTGTGCTGAAAAACCCCAACTCGTCTTATACTCGAGTCACTGTCTGTATTATGGCAATTTACATTGCCATAATACAGACAGGAGGCTGCAGCGAGCGCTTACCTCTCCTGCAGCTCCTGTCAGCTCCCTGCTCATCTGCGCCGGTCCGTTCAGCACCTCGGTCAGCTCCCAGTGTAAGTCTTGCGAGAGCCGCGGGGTCATAGTGCGGCTCTCGCGAGACTTACACTGGGAGCTGACAGAGGAGCTGCACGGACCGGCGCGGAGGAGAAGGGAGCTGACAGGAGCTGCAGGAGAGGTAAGTGCTCCCTGCCAGCCCTCCTCTTCCCCCCCACTGAACTACCAATGCCACTGGACCACCAGGGAGTGAGAGCCCCCCTCCCTGGCCAGCTAGGAAGCAGGGAGGGGGGACGAAAAAATTAATATATATATATATATATATATATATATATAAATAATAATAATGATAAAAAAAAATAATAAAATAAAATTAATAATAAAAAAATTAATGAAACAAAAAAAACTATATTAAAATAATAATTAAAAAATAACCCCCCACTAAGGCTCTGCATCACACTCTGCATCACACACACACACACTGCATTCATACACACTGCATTCATACACACTGCATTCATACACACTGCACTCATACACACTGCACTCATACACACTGCACTCATACACACTGCACTCATACACACTGCACTCATACACACTGCACTCATACACACTGCACTCATACACACTGCACTCATACGCACACACACTGCACTCATATACACACACTGCATTCTCACACACACACTGCATTCATTATATACACACACTGCATTCATTATATACACACACTGCATTCATTATATACACACACTGTAAATAAATATTCAATTAATATAATTTTTTTAGGATCGAATTTTATTTAGAAATTTACTAGTAGCTGCTGCATTTCCCACCCTAGTCTTATACTCGAGTCAATAAGTTTTCCCAGTTTTTTGGGGTAAAATTAGGGGCCTCGGCTTATATTCGGGTCGGCTTATACTTGAGTATATCTCTATATACAAATAAAAATAAAACGTGTGTGTGTATTTAAATTCTACAATATATTTATATAATATTTTTAAATAATTAAGTCATTTTATTAATTACAGGTCTGAGGGACTTGCCCGACAACCCAGGCAGAAAGTCCTGAGAATTTGGCTTGCAAGCCCTTTATTTAACCATGTAACTTTCCAGGACACCATAAAACCTGTACATGGTGGTACTGTTTTACTCAGGAGACTTCACTGGACACAAATATTAGTGTTTAACAGTAAAACTTATCACAACGATGATATCGTCAGTGAAAATGCGTTATTTTTTGCATTATTTTTTTTACACACAAACTGTACTTTTACTGACGATATCATTGTTGTGATAAGTTTTACTGTTTGAAACATTAATATTTGTGTTCAGCAAAGACTCCCGAGTATAACTGCACCCCCACGTACTGGTTTTATGGTGTTGTCAAAATAAATTTTCACATTGAATTTGCCCGATTGGTTATGTTTCCTTTGAGACCGTATGGTAGCCCAAGAATGAGAATTACGCCCATGATGGCATGCCATTTGCAATAGTAGACAAACCAAGGATTTGCAAATGGGGTGTGTCTAGTCTTTTTTAGAAGCCACTTCGTTACAAACACTGGCCAAATGTAGCTTTTAATTTAGTTTTTTGCATTTTTCACACACAAACAAATATGAACGCTAACTTCGGCTGGTGTTTGTGACCAAGTGGCTACTAAAAAATACACGACATACCCCATTTGTAATACCTCGGGTTGTCTACTTTTGCAAATGGTATGTCATCATGGGGGTAATTTTAATTCCTGTGTTACCATTTGGTCTCAAAGGCGACATAACCATTCTGGCAAATCTCAATGTGTATAAACTGAAAAATTTAATGTGCTATGTTTGACCCTGTAACTTTCCAAAACACCATAAAACCCCTATACATTGGGGGTACGGTTTTACTCGTGAGACATTGCTGAATACAAATATGTGTACTTTATTGCAGTAACAGCCAACAGTATTGTGACGTTCACAGTTAAAATGCCATGCAGAACTTAAAAAAGAAATAACATTTCTTACTTTCTCAATTTTTGTAAAATATTTTACTTATATTAAATTATGTTTAATATACAAATATTTGATGTGGGGGGCGTGGCCTGGAAGCCGAGGAAGATGGCGGCGTGAACCCGGAGCTCCTCGCAAGGCTCACAGCAAACCCTCGCCAGTAGCACCTAATTGCCCCGAAAATGGGCAAATCACAGAAGGCAACGCAAGCCTCGAAGCCCGCAGACACCCCAAGGGGAACAACGAAACCCCTCCATGCGGCGATTACTGACAAACCAAGCAGACGAAGAAACACAGGCCTCCACTGACTCGTTGGTCACAGGAGAGGCCCTCTCGACACCCAGCTTGAGTGGAGATGAAGCACATGCAGAGAAGCCACTACCGTACCCCTCAGAGCCGAACCCGGAATGGCTCTCCATCCTCCGCAATCTACCTACCAAGGCAGACCTGGCGGAAGCAAACAACAGCCTCCGGACATCCATCACTGCAGAACTGCCGGCCATGCGGGAGGAATTTTGCGGCCTAAGTCAAAGGGTCTCCCAGATTGAAGCGGACTGCGACCATATACAGACGGCGCAGTCTGCCAACACAGGAGCCCTTCAACTCACCACCCAGCGACTTCAGCAGATGGCACATCACCTTGAGGACCTCGACAACCGAGGTAGGAGACAGAACATTAGAGTCAGAGGGATCCCAGAAGATACCGATGAAGCTGCTCCAATACAGGCAACCCTTATGGGACTCTTTAACAATATACTGGGCCGCGCCCAGCAGGAACCTATCCACATGGTGAGAGCACATCGGGCACTTAGACCTAAAGGCCCTCCAGGGAGCTTGCCAAGGGATGCCATATGCTGTCTCACGGACTATCACCTGAAGGAGGAAATTTTACGCAAAGCCAGGGAGACTGACAGAATAATGCTGGGCAACACAGATGTCCAACTATACCCGGACCTCTCTCCTACCACCCTTGCCTATCGCAGAGCTCTACGTCCGTTCACTAGACAACTGCAGGCCAATAGAATCAAGTACCACTGGTGCTTTCCAACCGGACTACAGGTTCACACGCATCGAGGCCCATACATGATAAAGGACCATGCCGACATAGAGGAACTGGGGAGAGAACTCCAGATCACACCAGCCCCTCTACAATGGCCGGACCCCTTAGTCCTCTATGCACCCACCCAGGGCCCAAAGCCACGAATGGCAAGTAACCAGCTCCCAAGGATCACTCGACAACAAGCGACCGGCCCACGTGGCCTCTGAAAGGGGGTAAAGCCAGCCATTATCAGGACTTGACTCGACACGGCCTCTTCTACTGGGGGCTCACTCCACCTTGCTGAACTCAATCCCTCCCCGCCACCGGATTTATACAGATCGTGAAGAACTTCGGCACAACCTACACAAACTTGGGGCTACCTGTCGCACAAGAACGCATCTTCTACATGCAGGAACATGCCCTACACATGCATATTGAAGGCCCAAGGACTATGACGCAAGGACATTTTGCTATGGGCACCATGACCCGCACCACTAATCGCAAGTATCACACTTTACTGGCCGATAGGCCTGAGAGACTCTTAATGCTCATATGTAACCCTGCTTTCAAATCGCTAACTACCCACTGAGTACCAAAACGGGGGGGGCGAGGGGAGGGGGGCGGGAGGGACAGGCAACAAGAGCTCGAAGATAATCAGGGGCCAGCTTTCAGGGATGCGGGGAGGGGGGAAAATGACCGGGACGGGCAACCGTCCCCTCCTCATAAGGGCCTTGTGATGACCTGGGTAGGAGCAGGCCGGGGGGCGGGGGCCCGCCTCGCTCGGGCCTCTGGCACACGCACGCGGATAGAACTGAGCCCCAAGTAACACAAAAGACGAAGAGGAAGGGCAACAGGGTACGATCTCTAAATAGGACACAAGATGAAGGGCTGCATCATAGCGATGGGAGGGGGTGGGGGAGAAAGGAAATTAGCTATCCAAGGGCTCAACTACAGGACGGCTAAACAGGAGCCGAAAGGTACTTATATATGACCGAATTGTAACAGATAGAATGGGGAGCCGATAGGTAGGCATGGGAGGAAAAAGGGGACCCCAGAGGGAGGGGGACGGGTCGATAAATGCTTAAAGACGCCTCCATAGGTGAGCGGAGGAGATAGGATGCGAACGACAAACTAAGAGGGCCTATGGCTAATAATTGACAATGCATGCTATTGTTTTCATTGTTACTGTTTTACTTTATGTTAATTATAATGTTATATGGTATACGTTGCTAATGTCACACCTGTACACTGGCGAGGATAAGTGACACTTACACAATCATACAGAGCCCCAAGGGGGACACCGAGGGACTAGGTGAGAGACACTAGGTCACACCAGAGAGAGACTCGCGGAGCGAGCAACCAGGACACCTCCATACACATGTAGAGGCCTAGGCCTTCCAACCACACCCACGAGGGACAGGCGCCACTTACAAGGGGTCGAAGTTTAACACCCAGGGGCGGCCAAGAGCCCCCACGACCACCGAGACGCTAATACCCTAACGCCGAATAGAAGGCGGATACCCCACACTACACACTCACATACTCAATTTAACTTCCGACCCGGGACTGCCGGGACTGAGGACCAAACAGGCCCAGCTCAAAATGTCGTTGACCCCGGCTAACCTCACACTAATAACCATAAATGCAAGGGGCTTGAACAAACCTGAAAAGAGGTCAACAGCCCTGAAAGATTTCCATGCCGCTAGGGCATCCATAGTATTTATCCAAGAGACGCACTTCAAAGAGGGAGCCAGACCGAAGCTACATAACTACCATTATCCCACGGGCTACTACAGTGACTATCACGGGGGGAAGGCCAGGGGAACAGCAATCTTGATACACAGCGGAATCCCATTTCAGGAACGGGGCCTACAGACGGACCGGGAGGGGAGATATGTTCTCCTAAAGAGAACGATAGCGGGTCAGACATACACTTTCGCCAACATATATGCCCCCAACCAGAGACATCACAAATTCCTAGCCGGAATACTCCGCAAGATACAGGGATTTACGGAGGGTACACTGATCATAGGAGGGGTCCTCAACATTGCCCTAGACCCTAAATGGGACACGTCCACAGGCACATCCCACATACCTACACAACACCTGAACACACTCAAACGCCTCATATCCAAATACAAACTAGTAGACAGTTGGAGAGCCCACCACCCAGACGAGAGGGATTATACGTTCTTCTCCCACCCCCACAATTCTTCTACCAGAATAGATTACTTTTTTATGACTCAATACCACCTCCCACTCGCCCTACGAATAGAACACGGCACGGCCACCTGGTCGGACCATGCCCCCGTGACACTCACGATAACGTCCCCACTCTACAGTCCCAAGGTCACTAAGTGGCGGCTCAATGAACACTTACTCTCCATACCGGAGGTAAAAGCGGAAATCGACACGGCTCTCCGTGAATATTTTGCCACAAACACCCCATCCCAAACATCCCCGACGATCATGTGGGAAGCTCACAAGAGCGTGATCAGGGGCCATTTCATTCAAAAAAGCGCTAAACTAAAGAGACAAAGGGAGGCAGCCATGGCAGACACTCTGACAAAAATTAGGGAGATCGATAACCTGAACAAAGCCAACCAGACGCACGAATCGCAAAGTCAACTACTCACACTACGCAGGGACCTGACCAAAATGCTCCAGACAAGATACCACAGAGATGCGCTGCGACATACCGCCTTTTTCGCACTACACGGCAACAAAAGTGGCAGGCTACTGGCACGGATGTTAGCCAAACGCAGACAACAGACGTACATAGACCGCATACGAGACGATAAGAACACACTACACAGACTGCCTTGCAAGATACAGGAAACAATCAGGGCATACTACGCTAATCTGTACGCATTACACGGACCACACACACACCAGGCAGACACGAGACTGACGGACTCCATCGATGCATATCTGACGCTCCACTCGACGCCTACAATAGACAGGGACACGGCTGAAATACTAGACAGGGAGATAACATTAGAAGAACTGACCAAAGCAGTGAAACAGACGAAAACGGGCAGAAGCCCAGGCCCAGACGGCTTACCACTATGCTATTATAAGGCATACGCAGACATACTATATGCCCCACTCATAATGACGTTTAACGCCATAAAAGAGGATCATCCACTCCCCAAGCAATCCCTGGCAGCGCACATCACTATTATCCCAAAGGAAGGAAAGGACAGGGAATACTGCGGAAGCTACCGCCCTATTTCCCTAATAAACAGCGACCTCAAACTCTTGACTAAAATACTAGTGAATAGACTACAATCATATATACCCACTCTGGTACACCCAGACCAAGTGGGATTTGTACAAGGGAGAGAGGCACGAGAAAACACCATGCGCACCCTCACATTGATGCACAGCGGTACACGCATTACCGGAGGCCTTCTCCTGCTATCCACGGACGCGGAGAAGGCCTTCGACAGAGTGGGATGGAAATACCTATTCCGGACCCTCACCCACATGGGCCTGGGCCCGGGCATCCGGGGATGGATAGAAGCCCTGTATGCGCATCCCTCCGCACAGGTGATTGTAAACGGGGCCCTTTCGGAACCATTCGACATACTAAATGGCACACGTCAGGGATGCCCCTTGTCCCCGATCCTCTTCGTCTTGGCCCTGAAGCCACTACTGGTGGCCATTAGATACAACCCGGACATAACGGGGATGAGGACGGGGTCGACCAACCATAAGGTCGCGGCCTACGCTGACGACCTACTATTCTACGTGACTAATCCAGAAATATCACTCCCAAATATACTTAAAACATTGCAGGAATACGGGCGGCTCTCCAATCTGAAAATCAATTTGAACAAATCATTCATACTAAACATAAGCATCCCTGAACGAAGGGCGGAACCCCTGCGCCACCACCACTCGATCCAATGGGCGACTCAGAAGCTCAAGTACCTAGGAGTCTGGTTGACAAGGAAGGTAGGGGACCTATTTAAAGAAAACTTTACTGACCTACTAACGAAAATGCGCACAGAGATGCAGGAATGGGCACACCCCCATATATCATGGTTAGGCCGCATTCAGGTGGTAAAAATGAACTTCCTACCGCGCCTGCTCTACCTATTCCAGGCTATCCCAATACTGATCCCACGCACATACTTTGCCGCACTACGTACAGCAATAATCCGATATGTATGGAATGGGAAAAAACCCAGAGTTAACCATGCTCTTCTAACGCAGCCAAAGGACAGAGGTGGTCTGGCATTGCCGGACTTCACCCTGTACTACAGGGCATGCCACTTTCTACGGATAGTGGAATGGACCAAATCGGGCACACAAAAACTATGGAAACAGGCGGAGGAACATGAGGCGGGACTCCCGGTCGCAGTGCTGCCGTGGCTGCCACCTGAGACATCGATAGGGCACGCAACACACTCCCCTTACACAAAAGCGACTCTATGGGAATCACGCCAAAGGGAAACACGGCTTCACCACCTATCCCACCCCCCTGCTACCACTCACTTATAATCCCGACTTCCCCCCCGGAACAGACCCAAGAGCATTCAAGGACCTAATGCAAGACCCTCTACCCAGACTTACACATGTACTCACACCTAGAGGCCCTAAGACTATAGACTACCTACGGGGACAATCTGAACACACCTTCTTAACACACCTCAAATACAGGCAAATCAGGAGCTACATAGCCTCCCTCCCTCAGGGTCCCATACTGACGAGGGCAACCACCACTTTCGAGACCCTCTGCATGGACCCTCACCCACTGGCACATGGAATCTCCGTCCTATACACCCTCATACTAACACTTACGCCAACAGAACAGCCACGATTTATGGGGAAATGGGAGGCAGCACTAGGCCACACAATGGACAAAGGTGAATGGGGAAAAATTTGCTATCTCACACATCACTGTTCAAGCTTTAGTAAGACACAGGAAACGGCATACAAGCTATTGACCCACTGGTACTACACTCCCGCAACACTACACACACGAATCCCGACACATTCCCCCCAATGCTGGCGATGCGAAGAGGAACAGGGCACCCTCTTACATATATGGTGGGACTGCAACAAGATAACCCCTTACTGGAAAACTATACACAAAATCATTTGCCAATACACAGATGATCCGCCACCATTCACCCCGACAGCAATGCTGCTACATCACACCCAGATCACTAAGAGCGCATACAAAAGATCACTCACTATCCGCATTCTGAATATAGCCAAGGCACTGATACCCCAATTCTGGAAGCAACCAGTCACCCCTCCCCTCAGGATATGGTTCACACAAATGGAGGAACTCAGATCCCTTGAGGAACTCCACAACACAGCAAATGACACCTTCCAAAAAAAAAAAAACCTTCCTCAACACCTGGACACACTGGATACTAAAACGTACCACATCAGATTTCCAAGAGATGATTACAACTCTACCATGATTTTAATATGCAACAGCCTCACGAACACAGACCGCAGGAGGGAACGAATCCCCAACACAGAGACACCACACCATAACTTCAAAATGCCGAGACTGGGACCCCCCCCCCTGCTTAGATAGAGGGGTGAGACCCCAAACACATACTAACCCCACACACACACCACCAAAGAGAGGGTTACATCCAGGACGTCCTCAAGACAGACGCGACACATAACCCCTGACAGGCATAGTAGAGAGGGGATGGGACACACATCCAACAGGAAATTCGGACCCCCGCCATAGAAGGGAACAGGAGGCACATCACACATTCCTGGGAAGAAACACGTAAGGGACATACGCGAAAGACAGGGCCACGGAGCGGAGGATGCTCGGACCCCGGCAGTCTCGGGACCCACCACACGCTACAATCAGATGAGGGCCACAACAATAAAGACACACACACACACACACAGACATAATACAAAGGATATGAGATATAGCTACTAATGAGGGTAAATTAACTCACCAATTCAAGAAGCTGGGATAAATTAGGGATGAGAACTCAGAACCTACACACAGTTCTAAAATTAACCGAAATGTTATATAAGCCAAAGGGCAACAGTTCATATGTACTTCGCAAGGGTCCTGCGAGTCCCTACTACATAGAGGCGCATGTGCCCATGAAACACTGTGAATTCATACAACTGCTGATAATACCTATCGAAAGTTTTATTTGGGACCTGCGAGTCTCGACATGCTACTTACCACATGTTGAAAAATTATTTGAAAATAATAAAAATCATATTTACAAATATTTGATGTGACATAAACACACTGGTTCTCCTGGACAAAATGATCTATGATAAGTGTGGGTGCACATAATATGAAAGAGGTTAATTATGCCTGAATAGACATACAGCGCAAATTCAAGGTTTTGTTTTCCTTTTTTTGTTTTGATCACGACTTGTACAACTGCCTCAGTCCATAAGGGGCTAATATGTGCAGATGCCTGACTGTTATACACTATTTAGACCATTTCCTCACAATTGAAGACAACTCCCAACCCCCTCACAGTCTAACAGCAGCAATCAGTCTTTTTTAATCTCTGGGTATACCGGTCTCCCCAAAAAAGACAGAAGGTCCTGACACGGTAATACATTTACTGGGTGTTCAACTAGACTCGGTTAACATGCAGTCCTGTCTTTCTTATGATAAGATTGGGCGCACCCTGTCAAGCATTGACCTATACTTGCAATTAGGTACTAGCAACCGTAAAGAACCACAATCCCTGCTTGGTTTGCTCAATTTTGCCATGAGGATCATCCCACAAGGTAGATCCTTTATTTCCTGACTACTCTGTTTGTTCCCTAATCTTCCCTCAGACATTACCCGCATCACATTAGACCCACGCGTGACTGCTGACTTACTGATGTGGTGCAGTTTTCTCACAAATTGGAATAGGAAAACAATGTTTATTTCTCCAATCTCCAACAATTCCCCGACACTCTAGACAGATGCTGCGGCCAATAAGAGTTTCAACAAATGGCTCTGGGATCTTCTGCCCGGTGAAGTGAAGTACCAGGTTTTTCTAAAACATCAGCCTTATTCGCGCTATACCCCATAGTGGTGGTTGCAATTACCTGGGGCCCTGGCTGGGCAGGTCACTCTGTCAGATGCTTCTCAGACAACCTAGGCCAGTCATCATCTTTGATAGTTATACGATTTTTGAGGAGACTCACTTGGGTGGAGGCCAATTTACCAGTTTTTCCTCACTTGTATTCACATCCTGGGTGTCACTAATCGATCAGCTGATCACTTGTCTCGTTTCAGATTGCAGGCATTCCACAAAACTCTGCCCACAGGTTCCCGTCTTGCTACTCCTGCCCCTCCATTCCAAGACATGTTAATGGATTAAATGGATTATTGTCACACGCACAGAATCTTACCCACTTGGAACTCTTGGTTACGATACGATAGGGCTTTTCATCAAATTCATGACATGTTTGCTATCGAGTCTTTATTGGTGTTTACTTATTTTTGCCACCTTAAGTTAAAATTATAATTTAACACTATCAAACTTTGCCTAACGGCATTCAACATCACATGCTGATACAACACCCTAAAAAAATAGGATTCCTATCATTCTAGTAAATTAAAACTTTACTGAAAGGAATCCAGAAATCTGATACAATATTACCCTCTAAGAGACCCCATCCATGGTAAACTGTTCCAATCACTATCCGATTTATTAGACATGTCCCCTTTCGAACCTATTATCAATATGGTAATTAAAACCGCCATATACCTAGCTTTTTATGGATTCCTACAACCAAGAGAGTTCACCTCTATTAATCGAACTTCCACAGATTACTTAAAAACTTTAAATATCCATAAATCTATAGATCACTATATCCTTTCACTTCCCCACTCTAAAACAAGCCAGATGGGATGCCTGGTCAACATACCCTTCTAACCTACCTATAACAAATGGTGCCCAGTTAAGGTATTGGACAAATATTTCAGCAGTATTCACAAACAACCACACCAACCACCTCTAGAATTCCACACTCACTACTGCCAAATGTATGCTCTATGTTCTATTAATTTTACTCACTACTCAGGCCACTCTTTCAGCATAGGGGGGCAGCATCATCTGCTTCCTCCAATCACATCCCAGTACATATCATCAAGGCAATGGGACGCTGGAAATAATTCACTTATACATTATATATACCAGAACTGGTTAAAGAGATTTGTCAGGCATTGCGCGCCTGCCTGATCAATAAAATGTGAGTAACCACTTGCTTTTTTATTATTTCACCTCTGGCTTTTAAACACTTGGCACTCTTATTGTTTCTTTTATATTTCATTTGGTCCTTATACCAACCAGATATCCATCTACTACAAAACTTCACGTATCCCATAAGAAGGGATTGTACCACTGAATGCTATCCACACTAGAGTTAGTCTTACAGCTCTGGAAAACGTGAGTAGGACTATATAGAGTTCTTACAAAATAGTACTTAGTACCTGTTGGGATATACTGCACCGTTATTTGCTGTCTTTTTATTTTTTCATACGGATTTCATGAATATCCCATGCCCATACCTTACGGAGGAATACTTCCCCTGACAATATTGTGATTGACGTCTTATACAGGGTTTTATTTGGAACCTTTACTATGCTCAAGGGGGAAAAAGTGGACAATTACTAGAACACGCCCTAAAAAAACAAAGGGAAAGCACCTTTATAGCCTCCATATGAAATAGAGGGCAAATCTTCCCATTTATTGTCAGATATCTCCGAAGCCTTAAATGCAACAATTACCTTACTGCCCAAGCCGGGAAGGACCTAACCCAGTGTGGAAGCTATAGGCCGATATCCCTCATAAATATTGACCTCAAACTTTCCACAAAAATACTAACAAACTGTTTACACCACTCCTCCCTGATCTGGTACATGCAGACCAACTGGGTTTTATTCCAGGCACGGAGGCTAGACATAATACCAAGCTACTAAACTTTGACAGCGTAGACTGGACCGTGATAATGCACACGCTACAACATATGGGCTTCGGGCCCAACTGGCTAAAATGGATAGGTGCTTTATACTCCACTCCCACAGCGATAATACGCATTAATGGCCAGCTCTCAGACCTGGTATCAATCTCCAACGGCAAAAGACAGGGCTGCCCCCTTTCCCCTCTCCTGTTTGTACTGGTCTTGGAGCTGTTCCTCCAGGAGATCAGGGACAACTCCCAAATCCAGGGAATCCGGGTGGGGATACGGAGCACAAAATTGCATAGTTTGCAGACGATATGCTATTCACACTTTCCAACCCCTTTATCACAATACCCCACCTTATGTCATAAATGTCCATGTATAGTAAATTCTCCAACTTTAAGGCAAACTTAAACTATGAAATGCTCCCGATAAAAATCTCCTCTGACATCAAGGACATCCTACAAAACTCTCGCCCGTTTACATGGACTGCTAACGACATAAAATACCTGGGGGAGCATATTCCCAGTAACACGACACAGATATATGAAAGTAATTTCCCGAGCCTACTCAAAGCTGCAACCTCAGACCTAACTTCCTGGAATAAGCCACATTTTGGATGGTTCTGTAGATTGAACATCCTGAAGATGAATATCCTACTCCGTATTCTGTACTTGTTGCAGGTCCTGCCTATCTCGCTACCTAAAGCACTGTTCACTTCTGTCCGCAAAGCATTCACATTCTTTATCTGGGCCAACAAGTATTCTCTGCTCACAAGGCCAAAAGAGGAGGGAGGACTAGTAGTCCCAGATGTAAAAAAAATACCATAAAGCAATTCTTCTAACCAGAGTGTACGTCTGGTCGTGACCATACTCCACTATACAGTGGGTAAGGCTAGAAAACACCTTCTTCAGAGCCCTAATATATACAATCCCATGGCGCAAAACTGGGCAAACCCTGCTACTCCACCAATCACATCCCACTATAACCTCTACACTCCGCATGTGGGCCCATACTAGTAACCACCTGCAGATATGCCCCTATCCCTCACCGTTGTATCCGATCACACACATCCTCTTTAAACCAGGGGAAGACGGCAAATCATATGAACTGTGCTACAATTAAGCTTACCTAAAGCTAGGTGATCTAATGGAAGAAACAGGGGTAAAATCACTCCGCACTCTCAACCCAACTGACTCACAGTCCGTAATCCAACAATTCCAGTATCACCAGCTCCTACACTTTGTTAAAACAGGGCTGCTAGCCCAAAACACCCACCAGGTCTAAACAATCTTTGAGCACTACTGTGACAAACAGTCCTATCCATGCATCCAAACATCGCCCTGTCTTTACCACGACTTGGGAAAGGGAACTCAACACTACTATACCACCTGAAAAATGGCGCGCAGTACTAAACAAATCCACAAGTCCTCACAGAACATAGTGGCCCAAGAGAGTAACTATAAACGCATAGTTCGGTGGCACTGCACGCCGGTCAAACTTCAGTTTCTTTTCCCCAATGTGCCCAATCACTGCTGGAGATGCCGACAACCCAACGGCACTTCAACACATATCTGGTGGACATGTCCGGAGTTAAAACAATACTGGAAACTTATCTCCGGAATGATCCAAACTATCTTTGAGGAAAACATCCCTCTTACGCCTGACACCTTCATATTCCTCCTACCCCCACGCAACATACCTAGAACAAAAGTATCTCTTTTAATAAACCTCATTACAGCTGCAAACCAACTCATCCCAGTATTTTGGAAACAACCAATCCCTCCGTTCCTACACGACTGGATACGAAAGGTTGAAACCACCAGGGGTCTAGAGGAGCTATGCCAATAGCTACCATACCTACACCTCCATATGGTATCCATGGTGTAAATATCTCCAGAATCGCACAATATAAGCTTCTCACGTACCCTCTCAGTCGCCACCTAATCGCAAATACCTTGCGGACCCCATTGTTCCACTTGAACATACCTGCTACTATACCTTATTTGTTTATGTTAATTACTGCAAAACTACGATCTATTACTCACTGACATGATTAATGGCAAAATTACAATTACCGAAGTTTACTGTTGCTAATCAAAAAAATCCTATACACTGTAAATGTTTGTAATGTACACAATTTGAAAAAAATAAAATTAAATGGGCAGGAGCTCAGAAATTGGTAAAAACAGAAAACTTAGTTTGAATGAAACCAGAATGTTAAATGAGCAGGTGCTGTTTGCTTCTTTTAGTAAATCATACTGGTGAAGTGAATATCATTAAGAGCAAATAAACAGACTTAATCTAGATCTCTGATGCAGAGTGGTGCACCTGTAGGGAACACCTGTAGCGATCTTTACAGTTCAAACTATGAAAACAAGAGATTTAAGACCTTGTTCACATGCAAATACCGTTATGGAAATGTACATATGACGTATCTTTTAGTCAAGCTTGTAATTTCAGGTTGCTGAAAACACGGCAGATAAAGTTCATTGATCAGTACCCATTACAGTGGTGTTTATTTTACTCTGTAAAAAGTTGGAATCTTTAAAATGTATTCCTTCATACTAATTCTTTAATAAGCGTTTTCTTCTTCAACTTGGATGATGTGATGTCAAGTCCCAGATTATTCCAGACTATATCTAAAGAGAGCCGGAACCTAAATTCTTAGCACTTTGAGGATATCTTTGGCCTGATTCCAAAACACACTTATATATATATAACATAACATATTGGATATAAGATCTGACCTAACCACACACACACGGATACCTTGTAAATCGAGCACAGGCGAACAGCTACGCACATACAATGATACCCATGTACTTGCTACATAGGTATCGTTGTGAAGAGTCATGTCCTTTTTGTCTTTCCATTCTAAGTTACACCTCACTGCTCCACTTTGGTTGTAGTGTTCTCTTGCATTTCTGCACACTCCTGCTTGTAGTCCTGAGGTATGCTGTGGCACTGTTGGTTATGTTACATTATATTTTTGGTAAAGTATGCTTTGCTATTCAAGTAAAGGCATAATGTAAGTATGTCTAGCTTTTGTTCAGGTTTCATGCAGAGAATGTGCTTTAAAACTGAAATTAAATGCTATCACCCTAGTTTAGGAGTTCCCAGCAAGCCTCACCCCAGTGTATTGTTGAGCTAAATCTTCTATAAACATCCAAGTAAATCAAGGCTGAAGATCATTGGAGTTGTACTTCTAATGGCGATCGACATGTTGGCGTTTTTTTAAATTTATTTTTTAAATGTATGATACCCTGCCGTTTGCACAGCTTAGATGATATGGCACTCCAATTCTTTTGTTCTGTTCGGAGTTCAGATTTCCTATGCTTAGGTATTTCCTTTGTGTGTTTGCCTGAATAATAGATGGCTGTAATGTTCTAAATCTCTTTCTTTGAACAGTTTGCTTCTTCATGTTAACTGACTCGTCATGCAAGGAAAAGGATCAGATAACCTGAAAGCCTGATAAAGTCAAGTTACAATCTTCTGTCACATTTCTTAAAAAGCAACCATAGAAAGCTCCTCTATTCTATCACATTTCTTAAAAAGCAACCCACTTTTAATCTTGCTGCTCTTTCACTGCCCCATCTCTGCTCACTCTCACCTGCCCACTCTGCCCTCACCTCGCCTGCCCGCCCACTCTTATCTAATGTAAAATAGATCATAGCAATTATCTTTTATTTTTTAATTGGGCTAGCAGATACAGTGCCTTGCAAAAGTATTCACCCCTTTGGCATTTTTCGTGTTTTGTTGCTTCACAACCTGGAATTAACATGGATTGTTTGAAGATTTGCATCATTTAATTCACAGAACATGCCCACAACTTTGAAGATGTCTGCTTCACAATTACCCCCCCCCCCCCCCCCAAAAAAACCCCAAACAATAGGACAAAATAACAGAAAAAGTAAATGTGCATAACTATTCACAACCCCTAAAGTCAATACTTTGTAGAGCCACCTTTTGCGGCTCCAAGTCGCTTTGGATAAGTCTCTATTAGCTTGCCACATATTACCACTAGGATTTTTGTCCATTCCTCCTTGCAAAACTGCTCCAGCTCCTTCAGGTTGGATGGCTTGTGCTTGTGAACAGCAATCTGTAAGTCTGACCACAGATTTTCTATTGGATTGAGGTCTGGGCTTTGACTAGGCCATTCCAACACATTTACATGTTTCCCCTTAAACCACTCAAGTGTTGCTTTAGCAGTGTGTTTGGGGTCATTGCCCTGCTGGAAGGTGAACCTCTGTCCAAGCCTCAAATCACGCACAGAGTGGTACAGGTTTTGCTCAAGAATATCCCTGTATTTCTGCACCATCCATCTTTCCCTCAATTCTGACCAGTTTCCCAGTCCCGGCTGCTGAAAAACATCCCCACAGCATGATGCTGCCACCACCATGTTTCACTGTGGGGATGTTGTTCTTTTGGTTATGTGATGTGTTGGGTTTGCGCCAGACATAGCGTTTTCTTGATGGCCGAAAAGTTAAATTTTAGTCTCATCAGACCAGAGCACCTTCCTCCATACATTTTGGAAGCCTCCCACATGCCGTTTTGCAAACTCAAAACGTTCCATTTGTTTTTTTGCTGAAAGTAATGGCTTTCTTCTGGCCACTCTGCCATAAAGCCCAACTCTATGGAGCGTACGGCTTATTGTCGTCCTATGTACAGATACTCCAATCTCTGCTGTGGAACTCTGCAGCACCTCCAGGGTTACCTTAGGTCTCTGTGTTGCCTCTCTGATTAATGCCCTCCTTGCTCCGTCCGTGAGTTTTGGTGGGCGGCCATCTCTTGGCAGGTTTGCTGTTGTCTTCATGTCAGTGTTTGGTTAGTGGTGCCTCTTGCTTAGGTGTTACAGCCTCTGGGACCTTTCAAAAAAGGTGTGTATATGTAATGACAGATCATGTGACACTTAGATTGCACATAGGTGGACATCATTTCACTAATTATGTGACTTCTAAAGGTAATTGGTTGCACCAGAGCTTTTTTTATGGGCTTCTAACAAAGGGGGTGAATACATACGCACATGCCAATATTTTCTGTTTTCTATTTCTAAAAAAATAGCTTTATGTATATATTTTTCTCATTACACTTCACCAACTTAGGCTATTGTGTTCTGATCCATCACTTAAAATGCAGGTTAATAAACCATTGAACTTAAGGCTGTAATGTAACAAAATAGGTAAAAAGTCAAGGGGGGTGAATAATTTTGCAAGGCACTGTATACTCCTTTTCTTGAGAGCCTGTAGTCCCAGAGTCCTGGGAAAATAAATGGTTTTACAAGATACTAAAATCTATAATTTTCCCCATTAATCAGCCCCACTGTTAAAGCTTGGATTATATGCTGACATAAACAGAACATTACTTCCATTCCATCCCCAATGCTTCCACTGACCCACAACCCTGATATCCCCACAGGTACCCACCCCCCAAACTTGGCTTTCCTAGGTGAAGGCCCTTTTGTGTGCCTGTTACATGCCACTGAAAATTGGCAATTACTCCCCAATAAATACCTATCCCTCAGAATCAATCCCCTCAGAATCAAAGCGTTCTGCTTTGAATCTGATTGCCATACTCGGGTAAGATTAAGCCTGGAGCATCTCATTCTTATACCAGTTGCTCCTCAAACGAATCTCCCCAGTGCCTCCTGGATTTGTTGCAAGATAGGGATGTTTCCTCTCAAAAGAACCATGGTCAAAAATCGATCGACTAACTCATAAAGCTCCTCCATGCAGGAAACTAATTACAGGCTGCTGACCCGTTTGTACCGCACCTCTCAGCTCCTACACAGATTAATTGCTCCTACACAGATTAATTGCTCCTACACAGATTAATTGCTCCTACACAGATTAATTGATCCTACACAGATTAATTGATCCTACACAGATTAATTGCTCCTACACAGATGCATTGCTCCTACACAGATGCATTGCTCCTACGCAGATGCATTGCTCCTACGCAGATGCATTGCTCCTACGCAGATGCATTGCTCCTACGCAGATGCATTGCTCCTACGCAGATGCATTGCTCCTACGCAGATGCATTGCTCCTACGCAGATGCATTTCTGAGATCTCAAATTTTATTAAAGGACATGGAGGCTCTTATTATGCTTTACTCTTTCTTTTATTCCTCAGCAGCAAAATAAATATTGTGTGTGTATATATATATATATATTCAATGTAAAAAAGAAAAAAACACTTTAATAACATTACATCATAACTGCCCAAGGGTTAACCATCTACCACATATAAACCAGTCAGAGTGTCCCTATTACAATAAAGTCCCATGTGACCCTAAGCCACTCCTCTTTCTTTTGCTGCTGCATTCTCAGATAAGTACCATTTTTTTCACCCTCTGTACTTTTCATGACAGTTAAGATTGTATTCATTGTTCCTTTAAGTCCTCTCCCTTTATTTTTTCATCGGTTTTGTCCTTTTGTATTTCTCTGTGCCCTTTGACTCTATCCTGTGTCTCCCTGCATTTCAACTCCCTCCCCCTCCCCCTCCGGTCGGTTTGTTTATTTCCCGACCGCCTTTCCCTCCACTACCAGGGCTTTTCCCCGAACGGGGACCGCTGTCCTTTTTCACGGTCCCGGTGGACCGCGGTTTTACTGCGGCTAGGGCCGCCCGCGCAGGCGCACACCGCGAGTGCGCATCTCGGCGGCCATCTTTGGATTGGCAGTTTTGCCGCGCTTTTTCTAGCGCGGCCAATACTGCTCATTTGGGGGCGGGAGTTAGTTTCTGTTGCTGGGCAAGTCTCCCGGTGCTCCCCAGGAGCTTATTCCTGAGGGAACACTCGGTGAACTTGCTACAGTTCTGTTTATTCTGTGCCTTTTGCTTTGTTAATATCTCACTTTTCCTTTGTGCCTACTAGTTTGCTTTAGGGCTATTGTGCTTGGAGTAAACCTCCCTGCTAGGCTGCTCAGTTATATAGCTAGTGTTCTGCCTGTCATACTGCCCCCTTTTTTCTTACATCCCTAAGCATGCAGGCTGATAACATGACTGGTGGGGCCACCAAACCTAGGGCCACCATACCCACACCAACCCCGCCAGGGCCCAAAATTCCCGCGGTAATTGAAACAGCGCAGGAGCAAATGGACTCTGAGGAGTTTAATTCTTTTCTAGACGCGGCTATGGCGAAGTCTGTGACGCAGGCTATATTTACCGCCATGGGTGCCATGTCGGATAACTTATCCCATTCAATAGCTACTGCAATGAGGTCCACACAGTTGCCGCCAAACCCTATGGTTCACCCCCCAGAGACTGAACCGGTAGCCCCTAGTGGGCGTAAAGCCGCTAAAAAATCTCGCCATTTAGACGAGTATGCCTCCGCAACTCTACAGACTGACAGGGCACGTCCTGTCACAGAACCTGTGGTTGGACCACAACTAAGAGCCCCCCGCCGGGCGAAATCGGTGAGGAAATGTAAAAGGGCTAAGGCCCTAATTGAATCCTCCGACTCTGAATCGGAGCAAGAGGAGGCACAGAACAAGTCCAAGGAGGAGGACCCTGATGATTCTAATGATAACCAATTGCGGGAATATGACTCAGTCACATGCACGGACATGGACCACAAGGACGGAGCTGGCGGCTCCGCCTTAGTTGACCCTCAGGGCGCACCATTGTTCGACCCGGACACCCTACAACACCCGAGGTCCTCCGAGTGGTACCCTCTGGACCACGTGGCGAAATGCATCGCTGCCCGCATCAGAAAGCCACTGGATAAGGTGGCGCGAAACAAGCTACAGGCAGAGTGCCCACGCCCCACGGTCCCGTAGATGGCATGTGCCACCCCGGAAGTGGACCCAAAAATCGCCCAATTTTGGGGAAAATCAGGCTGGAAGGCCAAGAAGGGCCTGGATTTTGCCTGGCGGAACTGCCAGGATTAAGGTATTGGACATCCTTGGACCACTCGCGAGGATGTTCGATATGGTCGAAATCGCGTTGGCAGGGGGTGCACCGCTGGACCTGGAAGCCCTCAGAGGGTGGATCCAGCGTGCCGTGTGCCTCCTGGGCAACACTAATACGGCAGTGGCTACGGAAAGACGCAAAGCGATCTTAATCAAAATTGAGCCTAAGCTGGTAAACCTAGCTATCTCAGAGCCGGGTCCCCAGGCTAAAGCCCTCCTATTAGGGGATAACTTCGTAAAAGAGCTAGGCACATATGTAGGCACCTTTACGGCACTGGATAAGGCTCAAGCCAGCATGAAGCGAGTGTTCCATCAGAAGGCTTTTGGCGGGGCCAGCAGATTTCGGGGCCGTCTGTCTGGCCGCCCCCGCCCCGGGGCTCATACCGGGGCTCTCGTGGCTCCGCACAATCCAGATTCACACCCCCGGAACCCAAACAAGCCTCACCGTTCTTTCCAGTTCGCGGCAGACCATGGCAAACCCGAGGACCCAGAGGTTCTTCATATGGCCGACGTCCTTATGGTAAGTGCACTACCTCCTCATATGTCTGCATTAACTATGGTGGGGGGCAGACTGGGCCATTTTGTCAAAGCATGGCACATGATCACGGGGGATGCCTGGGTGCTCCGCACTGTCTGGGGTTACTCTATAGATTTTGTGCAATACCCTGTCCAACTGAAGCCCCCCAGCTGAATGGTGGTCCCCATGCGGGACCGAGAGTTGATAACCCAAGAGGTCCAGGCCTTAGCCCCCAAGGGGGCAATTTATACAATTTCCCCTGTCTCACCAGGTTTCTTAAGCAACCTATTCTTAGTACCCAAAAAAGGCGGAGGTGTCCGCCCAGTCATCAACTTGAGGCCTTTAAACATGTTTGTCACATACCACCACTTCAAGATGGAAGGTATACACTCTCTGCGGGACCTCCTCCGCACAGGGGACTGGATGGTCAAACTCGACTTGAAGGACGCATACCTCACGGTCCCAATGGCCGACGACTGCCAACGCTTCCTGCAATTCCACTGGGAAGAGACCATGTGGCGTTTTAAATGCCTACCGTTCGGTCTCTCATCTGCCCCCTGGTGCTTCACAAAGCTCCTGAAACCAGTGGTCGCCCTCCTACACAGCAGGGGAGTACGACTCATAATATACCTGGACGATATCCTCATGATGGCGCAAGACCCGCTTCTGTTGCACAAACATCTCTCTTGGACGAGAAATTTGTTAGAAAAAATGGGTTTTCTGATCAACTGGGAGAAGTCGGTCATCGAACCCTCGCAAGCAATAGAATTCCTGGGATTCACCATAGACACGGGGCGCTCGATGACATCCCAAATGTTCCACAAACTTCCTGGCAGAAGCTTGGGCCCCAGGTACAAGGAAATCGTATTTACATGCCTGGAACACATGGCATGGTTGGTGCGTGGAACAACACGTGGATCCCATATCTGCAACTGTGAGTCAAGTCTTGGGTTTCCTCACTTCACTTTTCGACCACGGCCTGGCGTATCGTACAATTAATCTATATAGGTCAGCTATCTCAGCAGGCCACGTAGGTTGGAATGGAATTCAAACGGGAAAACATCCGATGGTATGCCGACTCTTACGGGGCATAAGATTTGCCCGACCACCACGGCCTAGGTATTCGGAGGTATTTGATGTGAACCTTGTTCTCAGACTTTTTTAAAGTTTGCCAAGGAACGAAGATTTGTCGATCAAGCAACTCACCGCAAAATTGGTTACGTTGTTTTGTCTCATCTCATGTAAACGGGTCTCAGACGTACGAGCATTGGACATTCAGGCACGCTCATATACACCGGAAGGGGTGGCCTTTGATATATCGAGACGTACAAAAACATCCATCACAAAGGTTTTATACCCCGCATTTCCACATAACAGTAAATTATGCCCAGTAGCCTGCCTCAAGGAGTATGAAGCAAGGACGGCGGCAGTCCGAGATCCACACTGTGCGGACCTATTCCTGGCTATTCGACAACCGCATTGTCCGGTTTCTACAGTCACCATATCTCGCTGGGTCAAATGGATCATGACGTCGGCAGGCATTGATATTTCCACATACGGAGCACATTCAGTGAGGGGTGCGATGGCATCAAAAGCTTTTTCATTAGGCTGTAAATTGGAAGATCTCCTCCGAGCAGCCGATTGGTCAAGAGAATCTACTTTCCGGGAATTTTATTTCCGTCCGGTTTCCCATTTTTCCACGTCAGTGATCACACAGCTTTGAACTAGCATAATAAGAGCCTCCGTGTCCTTTAATAAAATTACCAGATTTTACTAATTTCATGACGTAAAGTCATGATTTTATAAAGGACACGGAGGCGAGTATTATCCCATCCAAGAAAGGTAAGTTGCCCTCCTCTGGGAATGTAATGTATGTTATGGGATTTGAACTGTGTGATAATGTGTTATTTGTTTTTTTCGTTTGAGTGAATAACATGAAAATGATTTAGTGTTCTAGATAGTTTTGGAATATGAACATGGAAAATATTATCCAAGAACACATTTTACCATCTTGTTTCTCTGTCTTACTGCTTCCTAATTGGAGTGCCATAATGGTCCAGGCATACCCGCAGGTGTGCGGATGGAGGATGATCATTTTTTTTTTGTCTTCAGGTTTTGTTGTTTTTTTCTCTGACGTTATCTTCTACTGGATTCACTGTTTCTCTACACGACTACTGGTTCTTTTTCATTGCGGTATATTGGAGTGTCCATCAGCAACACCAAAAGAAAGAGGAGTGGCTTAGGGTCACATGGGACTTTATTGTAATAGGGACACTCTGATTGGTTTATATGTGGTAGATGGTTAACCCTTGGGAAGTTATGATGTAATGCTATTGAAGTGTTTATTTCTTTTTTTACATTGAATATATATACAATATTTTCTTTTGCTGCTGAGGAATAAAATAAAGAGTAAAGCATAATACTCACCTCCATGTCCTTTATAAAATCATGACTTCACGTCATGAAATTAGTAAAATCTGGTAATTTATGTTGACGTTGTTGACCTGCAACTTCATTAAGATTCAGGTAAGCAAGTAAATTCTCTGGAT
This sequence comes from Pelobates fuscus, assembly GCF_036172605.1. Lineage (NCBI taxonomy): Eukaryota > Metazoa > Chordata > Amphibia > Anura > Pelobatidae > Pelobates > Pelobates fuscus. The sequence goes on from NC_086317.1 coordinate 403,914,068, forward strand.
TTTCTTCATCCAAGCAGACCGTTAAGTAAACAATAATAAAAGAAAATGCAGTTAATATAAAATTAACTCTTTTAGAGTAAAAACAGAAATAACTTTAACTGTAAAAGTAGTGAAATATTATAGGTACCTTCTAACCATAAACAAGTACTGTGACGAGGGTTAATCTGATAAATCGTGTCAGTTTTACAGTCCAGAGTCGTCACCAAATGTATCGGTTCTTGAAATATGGAGTTTCCGAAAGAGGTGTTTAAGCCAGAAGTCTGTTACTGGTAAATATGAGAGTGAAAAATATATATGTGCTGATAAGCCAGGAGAGGAGGAGTAAAGTGAGAATCCTTAGATGAGTCTCTGTGAGTTGGCGCCAGGTAGTTAGTCTGATTGTTATCGTAAAAAGAAAGAGAGTAACCTTTATCTGTTCCAAGTCAGAGATCATTTGAAGATGTTTAGAAGATAATTTAGCCAGGAGATCCATAAACCATGTATGTAATAAGCAAAGTTCTAGCATGGGAGTAAGGAAGCTAGGGGAAAAAAGGGGAGAATGACCACAAGGAGCAGACTATATAATCTCACCTTGATTGTACCTTTTTGTTTTCTGTTTAAATAGAATGACACTTCAGTTCTTAAAGGAACAGTGCTTACTTAAAGCAATATGAGTTAACAATTGGATTGACTTTATATCAAAGTTAGATCTGAGCAGCATATCAAACCGTAACTAGAAGAGCACAGCCACAGAACTTCCTTCTATCTCTCCCCCCTTTTTTCCTTTCCTTTCCTATCCCAATCCCACACACATAACCTTTCCCTCCCCATCTCTTTTTTAAAATTTCAGACCCTATGTTAAATATTACAAAATAAAGTGTACTATATATTGTGTACGTACACAAAACAGAAGAATAAAAGTGTGTCAGGCGCTTCTGTATTCTAGACGTTAAATGAATAAGAACTGATATAAAGGAGTGTTCCCCACCACTCTACATAATGTCTACAGTTCAAAACATAAAATATATACCAGTGTCAAATAAGTGTCATAAAATAGAGTAATAAAGAATGTATACAGACGCATCTAAAAGTCTTGATTCTACAATAAAACAGAAAAAAATAAGTGTATACTGTATATAATTACACAAGAAAACCGGGTAGGGGTTATAATCTGACCCACAAGGTCCAGAACCATGCCAGGCTCTGTCTTAGAGGCTCAGGGGTGCCAAATATGGCTACTGTATCCAATCAAAGATGTCAGGTACACGATGGTATGGAGTTCCACAAAAATAGATGATTTATTTGTACAAATAGTAAATAGTTAAACAACAACAAATATCAAAATAAATGGGTACTAAAGAAAATAGATGATTTATTTGTACAAATAGTAAATAGTTAAACAACAACAAATATTAAAATAAATGGGTACTAAAGAATAGATGGTAATGGGCATATCTAGCAAACAGATGCATCAAACGAAGCCCTTACCACCATTTAGTAACCCTTAATGATAAAAAAAAAACACACACACAAAAACAATTGTAAAAGCATAGAAGTTTTGGCTATAAAGCCTTCTTAAAGTGCTGAAATACTGTTCACCTTGTGGTGTTTATATACCTTCCAAATAATACAATTATCAGCTACACATGTCGACAATCTTTGGTAATCAAACTATACATCCCACCATTACATTCTCGCTGGCAACTCTTGATGATGTTGTCAATTCTGGTTTCCCCCAGTGATGTAACTTCCTCCTTTCGGGTCTCCTATCTAATCCCGGGTGGGGCTTTGCATAGTTTCATCTCCGTCATCCGAGTACTTCATAGTCTCTGGGCATGCTCGGTAGTGTGTGCACACGGCACAACAGTTCACTATTTTTACTATTGGCAAGTCCCAGTATAGTAAGTTATACAGTAAGGGCAGAAACAAATACATTAAAAGGATATAGAGAATGTATACAAATATATCACATACTTTATCGAGATAAAAAAAGACATCTATTACTAAAACTGCAAAGGAAAATAAAACTAGGATTTTAATGTCTAAATACACTGGACAAAATTATAAACACAACACGTTTGTTTTGCCCCAATTTTTCATGAGCTGCATTCAAAGATCTAAGACTTTGGCTATGTGCACAAAAGGCCTATTTCTTTCAAATATTGTTCACAAATCTATCTAAATCTGTGTTAATAAGCACTTCTCCTTTGCCGAGATAATAATCCATCTCACAGATGTGGCATATCAAGATGCTGGTTAGACAGCATGATTATTGCAAAGATGTGACTTAGGCTGGACACAATAAAAGGCCACTCTAAAATGTGCAGTTTTACTGTATTAGGGAGATCCAGGGGGGTCCGAAAACCAGTCAGTATCTGGTGTGACCACCATTTGCCTTACGCAGTGCAACACATCTCCTTCGCATAGAGTTGATCAGGTTGTTGATTGTGGCCTGTGGAATGTTGGTCTACTACTCTTCAATGGCTGTACGAAGTTGCTGGTTATTGGCAGGACCAGGACACGTTGTCATATACGCCAATCTAAAGTATCCCAAACATGCTCAATGGGTGACTTGTCCGGTGAGTATGCTGGCCATGCAAGAACTGGAATGTTTTCAGCTTCCAGGAATTGTGTACAGATCCTTGCAACATGGGGCAGTGCATTATCATGCTGCAAAATAAGGTGATAGTTGTGGATGAATGGCACAACAATGGGCCTCAGGATCTCGTCATGGTATCTCTGTGCATTCTAAATGCATTCAATAAAATGCACCTGTGTTTGTTGTCCATAACATACGCCTGCCCATACAATAACCCCACTGCCACCATGGGCCACTCTATCCACAACATTGACATCAGCAAACCGCTCACCCACATGACGGCATACATGCTGTCTGCCATCTGCCCTGTACAGTGAAAACCGGATTCATCTGTGAAGTGAATACCTCTCCAAAATGCCAGACGCCATAGAATGTGAGCATTTGCCCACTCAAGTCGGTTACGATGACGAACTTCAGTCAGGTCGAGGCCGACGACGAGCATGCAGATGAGCTTCCCTGAAACAGGTTGTGCAGAAATTTTGGGTGGCTGGTCTAAGATGATCTTGGAGGTGAAGATGCTGGTGTGGTTACACATGGTCTGCGGTTGTGAGGCTGGTTGGATGTACTGCCAAATTCATGAACATTCAATTCACGGGCAACAGCTCTGGTGGACATTCCTGCAGTCCGCATGCCAATTGCACGCTCCCTCAAAACTTGCGACATCTGTGGCATTGTGCTGTGTGATAAAACTGCACATTTTAGAGTGGCCTTTTATTGTGGCCAGCCTACGGCACACCTTTGTCTAATCAGCATCTTGATATGCCACACCTGTGAGGTGGATGGATTATCTCGGCAAAGGAGAAGTGCCAATTAACACAGATTTAGATAGATTTGTGAACAATATTTGAAAGAATTAGGCCTTTTGTGCACATAGAAAAAGTCTTAGATTTCCCCCCCATACCCCTGTCTCTATCACAATTGGCTGGAATCGACTAACCCACTCAATCTGATCTCTTATGGTGGGACTTTAAGGTTCCCACTGGGAGGTTTACAGGGTACAGCCCGCTCCTTAGGCACCACGAAACTTGCTACCATACGCAGGTACACAAACTCTAGTCCACGTGCACTAACTATTATGTTTGTTGGAGGTTTGTTGTACCATCCCCTCCCATCCCCAATCCCACCATTACCCTTCCCATCTTTTTATTTTCTCTTTATATCTCCGACCTTACTTTTAACTTCTTATATCTATTACTGTTGTATTTTTTCACTCTGACTGACTTCTCCAATTCGCCAGCGTTGTGGTGGGTTTCAGGGCGCCTACAGATTATACTAGGTCCTACGGGCCATCCAAACAGGCGTACCCATGCGCTAGGTTGGAGATAGCTGATATAGCAAATCGGTGTATAAGTTGCACGAGTCAATGACTCTGAACACTTTGTCAGAGTGACAGGCATACTATAGCCAGTTAATTTTCTTTGTTTTACTTATATTTCAAAACAGGGTGGGGCACCATGAATATATGGACTCTCATGACCAACGAGCACTCGTCCACTACATTGCTTGTAGGCGGTTATTTGAATGTGCACTTTTGCTTGCCTTATGTTTATGTTGGTATATAAATATGTTCGTATATGCTTTTGTATTATATTGTTTCTATTGAATAGGGTGTCTGACCTTGCAATAAATAAAGAATTAAAAAAAAAAAGAAAGTCTTAGATCTTTGAGCTCATGAAAAATAGGGGCAAAACAAAAAGTGTTGCACTGGACCTGATGGAAGATGGAAGAACTCTTTTGAGAGATACCATGGAGATACTGAAGAAAATAAATAGAAGTGGAAATCATGGACTGAGTACCAATAAGTAACTGTCAGGATGATTGATATTGGCTCTTGCAACCTATGCAGAAGAGAAATGTTGGATGTTAAGTGTCCTTTTCCTGAACTAATTTGAATTTGGAGCTCCTCGACCTTAGTGGATGGTATTCATAGTTCTCACTGTCCAAGGGATTTCTATAAGAAAGTTAACCTCCTCCCTTGTGCCATCTAATCAAAACTCTCTCTGCTGAGGTAATATGACAGTCTACATCCTTTACTTACTTGATATGTCTTACTGCACTTTCTGAAGAAAACTGTACAGTGCCTTGGACTGTGTCGAACAGTGTTCCCAGCTATACCCTGAACTGGGAGGGAGCAAGGTGATTTCAGCAGACATTCATATTTCACCATGAACATGTAAAAATAAGTGTCCTTCCACTGTAATCTGAGAAACATCTGGTGATGTGGGGCAATGGATACCTGAATAAGCATCCTGCAAATCTATAGACATCCAATGTACTAGGAATTCTACCTTTATGATGAAGAATACTCAAGAATCCTGTAAACTAGAAAGGATTGCCATCCACCTGTTAGAAACATAATCTTTGTGTTATGGCTGCTTTTAAAATTTCTCAAAATAGCCCCCTCCAATTGAAGGGAAGCCCTGAAATTTACAAAGCATCTCTTTATACCTTTTCTCTTCCTCTAGTAGAACGATAACCACTTCTCAAGGTTGATATCTACCATACTCTCTTCCTGGTGTGAAATACCTTGGTCCAGGTACGAAGCTAATGAGTCCTTGGATCGAAAGGGTCTCCTGAACCTTAGGTCTTGAAGTAGATACGTTTTCTTGCCCTCTACTGTTATCTTGATCCATTCATTTAGGAGGATGCATCCGTGGACCAGATACTAAGCCAAAGAGCCCAGCTAGTAGAGACAGAGAGTCATTTTTCATGCTAGATATAATGCAACCTATGTAGGCTTTTAGCTGAAAACTATATCTGGCTTAATGACTTTTAAATTGTAAATTATCAACAGACAAAGGAAAATTATCTCTGATATGCTCCTCCAAATTATTGATACCATCCTTAGAGATTGAGGTAAGAGCTTACAGCAAGATGAAAGCCTGTGCCAGCTGCCACATAGGCTTTAGAGGATCAAGACCATCTATACTCCATGCAGTCTCAGAGAGATCCCACTTTGTTTACAGGTAGAGTGGAACATTTAGCCTGTCTAAGTACTGCATTGTCCACTTAGGAGCAGAGTCCCAGGTACTAGTGTCTGAAACCATTCTCTCAGTGTAGAACCATTCCTCCATTAAGGATCTTAAGGGGACCTGGAACTGGAAAAGATGCTCTACATCATCTGACATCCAAAAAGAAAGGCTAGAGGTAGAAGGCTCAACCTTAGAAGATTCTTTCAGGCATAAGAACCTGCGGACTCTGGAAATGATATGGTCCATGTGAGCAGACTTTGGAACTATTGAAATAGGCTGAATATCCTCATCCGATGATTCCATATCTCTGAATGTATACATTGCCAAGGATTCCTCAGAGTATTCATTCTGGGAATTGTTCAGAGGATCCGAGCTTTAACAGCTTCTATGACGTCTTGAGAAACCACCTGTTTGATATTGCAAAATATAAGGCATGGAGATATATGGGCCTGTGGCCACTTTAAGGAAGTCTGTGTAGAGACTTTACTTTTTACAAGGCTCTCTTATCATATACCTCACAAAGGATCCTTTAGGGCGACTTCCCTTTTATGATCCGGATGATTTCTTCCCATAGAGCTATCATCATAGGAAAGTCCAATTATTAATAGGCACTCTCTTGTTTATTAACGACAGAAAAAATAGAATGGCTTACCGATGTCTCTTAAAGTGTGACCTTTTTTTCTGGGACCAGAGGGATCCGAATCCATAACTGCATAAGATTCCTTTTTATCCTTCACAAAGCAAATCTCTGCTAAAACAAGTAGAGATTGATAGCTACAGAGAAATATGTAATATACCTTCAATAACGAAAAACTTACCAAAACCAAAAAGGGAGAGTTCAAATAAGATGAAAACTGCACACAAATCTACTTACTTAATATAGGAAACCTATAAGAAAAAAAGTGTGCTTAAAAGGAGGAGCCAATACGACATTCCAGAATACGCACAAGCGAATTGGATTTTCACTCATGCGTGGAAACTGCATGGCGCGACCGCTTCACTAGCGCCAGCGTATTTGCTGGGATTAAAGGCCGAAGGAAAAAACCTGAATGAGTTTAAGTATGAGTATGGAAACTTGGGGACGTATAATAAAACAGGTCGAAAGGCTGAGATAGAGGAACAGAACAGCTAATAGTACAGAGATATAGAAATAGGATAATTAAGCTAGTTAATGCCTAAAACCCAACATAGAGGCATATAATAATGTAATAAAAGTGGCAGCCATGAATGCACAAGGTATAAAAATCAGAGTCCTAGAAAAAGTGAATAAAGCGGCAAATTAATTAAAAGGCACTTAGAATAAGTGAACCCAGCAGCTGTATTAAAGGGCACTAGGCAAAAGTTTAACAAAATGTTCAACCAGGAAAGAGACATTCAGATATTTTCTGGTTTCCAAGTGCATCCTGGGGATGTTATTTTTACCCCATTTAATGGTACTCATTTTATCTACCTCAAAGGAATAGATATTTCCAATGTGTTCCACAATTCTTTTTTTAAAAGGTCTAGTAGTCATACCTATATATTGCAATCCACAGGGGCACCAGAGGAGGTATATGGCGTTAGAGGATTGGCATGTTAGGACCTGTTTAATAAAAAAATAAATAAAAAATCTTTATTTCTGTGTGCTTAGTGATACATACATGCTCATAAAGACATTTTGCCAATGATATACAGATATATACAGCATAGTAGCAGTGTAAAATGTAATTGGATAATACAGCATTTTTTATATCAAGAATTCAAGGTATCAAGAATTAACATTTTGCTAATAAGTAGGCTTTGCACAAGTAAGAGAACATGTGTAGAGTAAGATGCATGCTAAATAAGATGCACTGCTATCATCTATATATAGCTGCAATAAAACGACTTGAAAATAAAAAAGATGTGGGCAGCCAAATATCGCTCAAATTAAATGAATGCAATAACCACCACTACATTTTAGTACACGAGTAGTGTCCCAGACTATTGCAAAATAAAATAGGGCAAATCTAGAGGGGAAAAAAAGAAAAATAAGGGTGCGTAGGCAACTGATATGGCTTTAGTAGGATGGTCACCCTAGGCCTCGGCAGGGGTAGGCCTCTGTAGCAGGATGTGAGAGCATCTCGGCAGTGCGTGATGTATAACGACCCTGAAGACCAATCCTCCAGTTCCGGGCCACATGGAGAACCACAACTTCAAGTCAACTGCAGACTAGGTTTCCAGGTACGTAGCTCGATCTTGAAGCTTGGCAGCCAACGCACAGTTACAAGGCGTGAGTTGCCCAGAAAATAGGTGCGTAGTAGGTGTTGTAGTGGTGGGGGCTGGGATAACAGGGCACACCTTTAATCCAGCCAGCAAGATCCCGCTGAAGAGACCTGCTGCAACTCCTAGCAGTGTCCATGCTAGGTCGCATTCAGGATTAGCAGAAAACCTGCCGCCACCAGCAACCGGGCTACCTCCAAAAAACACCCACTAACTTTCTGTCTTTACTCAATTTCAATATAGTCCGGCTCAGCAGCCGGTGAGTTGTGGAAATTGCGATAACGGCGATTCAGATGCAGAGCTCTGAGAAACTGCCTCCTCTCACCATGATGGTCAGGCCGCGCCCCCTATTTAATTTTAAATTTTAAAATATTTTTTTGTAGAAAATGAATAAAAATCTCTATATCGATGCTTTTTAAAAATAGTTTTTCTACATGCCAAACTATTTTTGCAGGGATAGAAACGTTTTTCAAGCCCCCCCAAAAATCTTTCTTGATTTATTGTCTTTAATATAGCTTGATGGTAAATACTGTTTTAAATTTCTAGCACCCCTATATATTATGTGTGGCCGTTCACCTATCATATCTTTTATCAAAGGGTTCGTTTTAAAAATATACTAGTATTTATTTATAATGTGTTTTACTTGCTTCGCATTTTCATTAAAAGCTAAAATTAGAGTCTCATCTCATTAAACATTTTCTTATTAATGTCACCACAATTTAGCTATTTCTCATTTAAACAGGATTTATTATCTATCCCTTTAAAATCTTCAATACATTTCTCTATTTTGTGCACGTCACACTTTTTCTCTTTCAATCTTTTTTTATTTTTTTCAATAGCTTGCTCATTAAAAACTATCACTACAATTTCTAAAAATTCTTGTCAACTGTCCCTTTGGAATATTTTGTAGCAAAGAGCTATATTGGCAACTAGATGTGTCTAAATAGCCGTTGACATCTACTTTTTTTTAGAAAAGGTTTAAGTTTTAATGTTATGGACCTCCTATATAAATTTCGAAATCCAGGAAGTGAATTTTTTCCTTGCCATACTCGTTTGTTAACTTAATCCCTATATTACTATTTAAAAATTCAAAAAATGTATTCAAGGATTTTTGTTACCTCGACAAAAAAAATGATATATATATATATATATATATATATATATATATATATGTGTGTATATATATATATATATATATATATATATATAATCGTCAATGAATCTGCAATACAGGATTAGAGTTGCTGCCCAGCTCGTTTCCTGGGAAAGAAAATCATTTTCCCAATGAGCCATAAAAAAATGTGCGGAGCTGGGCGCAAATCTAGTCCCCATCGCAATTCCCTTTTAATTGTGAGAAAATCTTTCAATCAAACCAAAAAAATAGTTTATTGCCAAGAAAAAGTTTGATACTGTCCAAAATAAAGGTGGTTTGTGCTTCTTTGAGCTGTGTATTAGATCTTAGAAACATTTCCACTGCTGTACACCCCAAAGTATGAGAAATGTTGGTGTACAAACTAGTGACATCACAATTAACAAGGATGAAATCCTCCTCCCACTTCACATCAAGAAGTAGTTCTATAAGTTGAGTGGAGTCCCTCAAATAGGCTGGTTGTACTATAACGTAGGGTTGCAAATGTTTATCCACATATTCAGATAGGTTACTTAATAAAGAGCCTATCCCTGATAATATGGGCCTACCCCAGGGATTTTTAGACTCCTTATATATCTTTGGTAAGGTATAGCACATTGGGATCCTTGGATTTATAAAATCAAAATATTGTAATTCATCTTTATTTAGAATGCCCAGTGTGTGAAAGTCTTTTTGGATGGGGTGGGGTGACTCTTTTTAATCCTTGTACTAAGCTGTTAATGATCTATCACTGTGCAACTATTAGATCTTTTTGTTTAAGCAGATAGTCTAGGCACCTTTAAGCAGATAGTCTAAACATCTTTAGCTTAAAAAGAACATTATAGTCATCAACACGACTTTAGCTTAAAGAAGCAGTTTTGGTGTATAGATCATACCCCTGCAGTCTTACTGTTAAAGTTTTATTTTATACGTTAAAACACTTTGTTTACTTTGTCACACCTCTCTGCATGTAATGTGAACAGCCTTCGTTAACACTTCTTGTAAAGCTAAACCTATTTATACTTCCCTTATTGCACAGTCTGTTTAATTTAGAATATATTGTCTACTACTCTGTTAATAGTTTGATAGAACTCACAGGAGCCTCCTGTGTGTGAATGAAGTTTAATTTACAGTGCAGTAGATAAAAACTTCTAAATTAAGATCGAAAGTGTAACCATTTTTTTTTATGCAGACTGTGTCAGTCATGGGGAGGTGTGGATATGGCTGTATGGACAGAAACAAAAGGGATTTAACTCTTAACCCCTTAAGGACCAAACTTCTGGAATAAAAGGGAATCATGACATGTCACACATGTCATGTGTCCTTAAGGGGTTAAATGGCAGATAATTGAGCAGTTAGACTGCAAGGGTCTGTTAAGTAAAATTACTTAATTAAGCTAAAGTTGTTTTGTGACTATAGTTTCCCTTCAATGATATCGTTTTGATGCATAGAGCAAACCCCTGTAGTATCCATGCTCAATTTTATGCCATTTAGGAGTTAAACCACTTTGTTTATGCAGCCCTAGCCACACCTCCACTAGCTGTAACTGAGTCTCCCTACACACTGCCTGAAAACTGAAAAAGATTACCTTATTGCACCATATGTTAAACACAAATTTACAAAAAAAAATATTTATGAATTTGAGAAGTTTTTGAAGAACACATAAAATGCATATGGAGAGTTGTAGATTCTGTAAAAGAGACCAGGGGTGTAATACATGACGATACTCGTAGGTTTCAAAAGTTGCAAATAAGGCAGATCATACAATCTGCGTTTAGAAATTCTAACAGCAGACATTGCATATTCAGATAGTGGTCAGAAAACCTGATTACATAATTTCTCAGTCACAAAGTGATTACCAAAGGAAGTGTAAAAAGAAAAAAAACAACAAAAAACAGTAAGAAGCAAGAACTCCACTGAACAGCCTAGACCAGAGGTAGGCAACCTGCGGCACTAGTGCCGTGCACGGCACTCGAGGTGTCTTTGCACGGCACTCAAGGCTGCTAGAGCCAAACAGGCTCTGGCCTATCAGGAGTCCCAGTAAAACTTCAAATATCTGCTAATACGAAAAGATGGTAAAGGACAATCCTCAATTTAAGCATTGCAGCACATAGAGGAAATTATCTCAGATCACTTCCTCCAAGCACTTGTGAATGGGAATCCACAACGTAGTAGAGCAGCCTGCAGCTGCTGTTGCAGCCTCTGTCTTTGACCTGTACTCGGCCAGCCTGGTCCCCACTGGAACCCAGGGAAGCCAACCATACTGCTAGATATACACAGATATTGTGGATCAAACCAAGTGTTTATCTGAGTATCTGCTCCTTTCCAAATTGTTAAAATAAATGCGTGCACGTTGAAGTAAATTACACTGAGACACAAGTATCAGGTTAATAAAAAACTTCGGAATGTTTACTCAGGGGGCGGCAAGCCCCTTATAAAGGCAAAAATACATCATATGCAAAAATGTAGATAACAGAGAGAATACATCTCTAATTGGTTAAGTGTCTTATCTAATGCAAATCATACGAGGCGTGATGTCACCATCATCCCGGGATTTTACTCCGGATGTAGGCGCCATCTTGTTACACGAGGTAGTTAGTCGGTGGGAGCGGGTGCTCTAGCAGCCATTTTGAGTAGATATTGAATACAGGTATACACAGTAAATATACATTTTTACTATCACTAATTTACATTCATAACACAGAAATGAAGCATAACCCTCCCCTCATACAAATAATACGAACAGCGCACACACAAACATACACACAATCTGCACAAACGTAACCCGCTAACAATCCACATACATGCACACAAACCCCACATGCAGCCTCTCACATGCAATACCCCAAACAGCCCACACACACTACCAAACACACAATGTGACATATCCATCCACACACAATTCCACAAACAGCCCTCATACACAGCCCACATTCATATGTATCATAAACTACTAATGAACATATACAATATAATAGCTCATATACGCACAAATACAATGATGCAAAGCAACTGCAGTAAAAATAACACAAACAGAATACGGCAGCATACACACCTAAATTTAAAAAAATAGGACCGGCACGCTACGGGACATCACAATCCTATATCGGCACAGTGCTGCTAAAAGGTTGCCTACCCCTGCCCTAGACAATCCAAGAAACGTGAACGAGTGCCAAGTCCTATCAAAAAGTGCATGAAAGTCAGCAGTTTCTGTGGTGGATATATTTTGTGCCCATGTTGCAATATACTGTACATCTAAATGCAGTCCAAGGTGCTGAAACGGAGTTCCTCTATTCTGGAAAAGATGGTGTAAAGATAATAGGCATGATTTAGTCCACATTAGGGAAACTAGATGTTTAGCAGTATTCGGTATTTGAATGGTTATTGATTTTTTTTTTTTTTTACATTTGGAGATCACCACTGAAATATGTTGAAGGTATGGTGTGTGATAAAACTCAATTAACAGAGCAAAAGATAAGGACTTCTAAAGTAAACGCACTGTGCTTTAAATTGACACTTCAGATCCTTAAAGAATTTAGTCTTGCTGAAGTAGTTTGTGTGAAGTATGTGTTCTCTTTTTTTTTATTTTACAAAAAGTTCAGATTTTAATAGAAATCGTCACTTTTATAAATCAAGCTTGTCAACCACCGTTACTGTCACTTCCTGCATGGTAGTTTAGCTCAGTGAAGCTAAACTTAAGAGGCGAGCAAATGTCCAGAGTACCTACTTTGGAAAGATTTCTCAATGATCTGTACTGGGGAGTCTGTGATTTGACAGGCACAGAAAGTCTGGGCTGGGCAAGAAGGGGAGGGCTTGCAAACTGCAGACGAGATCTATGGCCTTTGCAAGCTGTTTGATATAACCACATTGAAATGCACAATTAAATGCATGTATGTTTTCAATGGGGTATATGTACTAAAAAGTGATTTTAAAAATTATTTATTTTGGTAGTGGACCGTCACTTTAAAATCTGATTAAAATTAAAACCATTTTTTACCATAGAGCTTGTGAGCCACAGCCAGGGGAGGTGTGGCTATTCCATAAACAAAAACAAAAGGGATTTAACCCCTTAAGGACACATGACATGTGTGACATGTCATGATTCCATTTTATTCCAGAAGTTTGGTCCTTAAGGGGTTAATTCCAACATTGCTTCATTAAAGGGAAACTCCAGGGCCAGGAAAACAATCCGTTTTCCTGGCACTGGAGGGTCCCTCTCCCTCCCACCCACCAATCCCCGGTTACTGAAGGGGTAAAAACCCCTTCAGTGACTTACCTGAGGCAGCGGCGATGTCCCTCGCCGCTGTCTCCGCCTCCGCGACGCTCCTCCTATCCATTGCGTCGGCTGGTGGGCGAGACTGATCTCGCCCACCGGCCGAGGGGACCTAATGCGCATGCGCGGCAATGCCGCGCATGCGCATTACGTCTCCCCATAGGAAAACATTGAAAAATCATTTCAATGCTTTCCTATAGGGTTTTGAGCGACGCTGGAGGTCCTCACACAGCGTGAGGACGTCCAGCGACGCTCTAGCACAGGTTTCCTGTGCTAGAAACCAGGAAGTGCCCTCTAGTGGCTGTCTATTAGACAGCCACTAGAGGTGGAGTTAACCCTGCAAGGTAATTATTGCAGTTTATAAAAAAACTGCAATAATTACACTTGCAGGGTTAAGAGTAGTGGGAGTTGGCACCCAGACCACTCCAATGAGCAGAAGTGGTCTGGGTGCCTAGAGTGTCCCTTTAAGCAAATATTTGCATGGTAGTGTGTCAAAAATAAAAACAATGTCCCTGAAAATATTTTAAAGTGTTACATTTTGTAATGAAGTGTTTTTGTGTATACCTTGTGGGTGGTATATTTATTTCTCTTTCTCGGGTCCTCTACCAAAGGCCTGGCTGTCTGACGGTTCTTCATATTAGATGTTCCAAGAACCGCACTCTGGAGAGCAATCTCAGATGTTCCACTTGGAATCTGTTGAAGCCACTCCCCCAACTTAGGGGTCACAGCCCAAGTGATCCTATTGCAACTTGGACTACTGTTGCCTTAAAGTTCCACATCCTTTCTAGCTCTTCTTTCAGTCCTTGGTATTTGTCCATCTTTCTAGTTCCTTTTTTCTGATGTTATACTCACTGGCTATTGCCGCATCCACCACAACTGCAGTCTTCCGTTCCTTGTCAACCACCACAATGTCAGATTGGTTTCCAGTACTTGTTTGTTTGGATCTAGAAGTCCCCTGTCATTCTTAACTACCCTTTGTGGTATCTCCTATCTGGACGTGGGCAGATCCAGACTATATTCTGAGCCTATGTTTCAGTACACAATTTCAGCAACTTCGTTTTATGTTATAAAAACAAAGAAACTCTCCCAGAATATTGAAATAAGTCAAAGATCAATAATAATTGCGTTACTCCTGTCCTTGAACCCAAACACTTGGCAGACCCTATCATATGAAGTATAATCCAGTTTACAATCTTTTAACAGGATCTAAACACATATTCTACAGAACATGTACAGAAAAAAGCAGTAATTCAATGGTACAAAACAGCCATTCATAATTAAGGATCCCTCCTTGGTCAAGGAAGCATCCATTCAACATTTACCAGTGTTGTCATCTTTGAAAATATATTTTCAGAGTCCCTATCAAAAGATTTGATTGCAGAATTGAAGCAAGCTCTATATCCAGTTTAACACAAAGCTGACAGACGTCTGTTTGGTGTCATCAGCAGTACCCATAAACTTTGCAATTTAAAGAACTGACAATATCTGTAATAGCACTGACCCGTTGCATTTTATAAATGTTCAAACCTATCACAATTACGGTTTGAAACAATCTTTTACATTTTCCACATGCATTCTCAGGCCCATTTGGCCCGTCTACACAGAATACTCCATGTATGATCATGATTAGTGAGATCGCTCTCAGGATTTATGTGGTATGGGTACCCATGATGTTTTACAATATCTTTTATCACAAGTTATTAAATAGGTAGCCTTGTAACATTGAAGAACACCAATATATTTTGCTATATAACAAAGTATTTTGCCATGTCTTAAAATATTTTTACTAGGACTGAGGTACTATAATTATGGTTCTATAATTAGAAAACCGCTATATATATATATATATATATATATATATATATATATATATACACACACATACAGAAGATTTCAAAATATGATTTTAAATAAGATAAAAGCATTATAAATCCTGCTTTGTAAACCAGTTCAGTATGCCCCAGACAAATTTGCAGCTTATGGTGAGCAATACCAACTATGTTTCAGTAATATCCCTGCTAATCCAAAAGCTTAATCCTCGGTGGCTCTTTTAGCTTAACTAAGAAGCATAACTGATTAAAATACAGTATTCTGATATTTGTAAATGCATGTTGTACAATAATTTAATCTCATACTTCCCTTTAATGGCCGGATTGCTTTTGCTGTATTCACTAAAATGCCAAACAGATGACGTAAGTTGCTCTTCTGCACCTCTAGAGAGAGCCTTTGTCAGTAGTTGTATTGGAATTTGGAAACTTTTTGTCTTTCATTTACCATGCATCTCTATTATATTAATATGGTAACATGCGCTTGCAGTAGTCGATATAATCACAGTATTATAAACTTAACGATACTAGAAAAATGCTTTAAAAGGAATATATTCAGCTTACCTGGCTTTCCTCTTCCCTGCCGAGTACTCATTAGAGAGGTGAATGTTACACTTCTCTAACATCTACCGCCGGCACTCCTCCTCTGATCTTCCTTGATTTTCCCCTGCCTCGGGACACTTTGCCAAGCAGGGTAAACCTCATTCATAAACGGAGTGTGGTGACGTTCCTATGCTTCCTACCCAGAGATAGCAGTGTAGGCTAAGCAGTTACCATAGCAACCAAAGCACTTTTCCTGTGGTTGCTATGGTTGGAGAGCAAAGGGACCTCCTGTTGGCGGTCTCTTCTGATCTCCTTAGCTCTCAATTTCTTGACATTGTCTGCTGATGAATTCAGAGTCAGATGGGAGAAAGACATAGTTTTTTTTATTTTTTTTCTCATCAATAGATGTGATGGGAAAATTGCTTGCAAGATATAAAGATGGAATTTCAAATTATTTTAAGAGCTAAAGTTTGTTTTTGTTTTCATGACTGGTTCCCTTTCGATAGGAGAGGGGAGAAAAAAAAAAGCCAATTTTAATAAAATTGGGTAAGAACTTGATATGGTCGATAACAGGGGTCATAAAAATGAATGCGAAGAGCACGGGGACGTAACATCAATGAGAAGAGGAATACATTTGGGAAGAGTTGATATGGCTGAGGAAAAGAAGTAGAATGGGAAGAGGTGATGGATCAGGATAGATAGGTTTATAGGGAGTGGTGGTGAATAAAGAAATCAAGTAGCACTGGGCTAGGAAACTTGGCTTTAGGGAGTGAGTGGCACAGTGAACTGCATTCATATACTGCAGGGCTTGAAAAATCCAAGGCGCCATGGCCGCCTAGGATTTGTGAGCCTGTTCAGCCCCCAAGGTAACTGGCTGCCTAAGTCTGGCAGTTGGCTCATGGAGGAATGAGGGAGGCATGCAGTGGCAGACGGCTCATGTAGAGCTGAAGGAGGCTGGCGGCAGAGGCGTTGAGAGAGGGAGATATAATCTCCCTGCACTGCACCCTTGCGTGCCTTGCAGTGATGCCGGGAGACGGAATATGACGTCACTCCAGCCATGCATCACTAAACTGTGTGCGAGAGGGAGCTGAGCAGGGAGATGACAGCAGCCCCACTGAACACCAGGGAAGCCTATTCACTCTAGCTCTCCAGTGTTAGGGAGGCTGGGTGGATTTAAATTAAAATAAAAAGTTATTATTTGTGAGTGTCTGTCTGTCTGTCAGTGTGTGTGTGGCTTGTGTTTATATGATCTGCCCCCCTCCAATCACATGGGAAAGGTGTTTTTACTCTCCTTTTTTCCTACGCCATGCTGGTGATGCCGCGGCTGGCCCCACCTTCATTGCTGAGATAATCAATCTTGACGATCTGAGCCAATCCAGTGCTTCCCCATAGGAAAGCGTTGGGAGACTTTTGCGCATGCACGGCAAAATGTCACCGCAGCAATCAACTTCTCCTCATAGAGATGCATTGAATCAATGCATCCCTATAGGGAACATTAACGTAGTTGCTGCATAGTGTGAAGCACTGACCCAGGAAGCACCTCTAGAGGCTGTCTGAGTGACTGTCACCAGAGGTGTCACCAATGTAAACAATCCCTTTTGTCTGATGCGTTTGCATCTAAAACAAAATGCTATTTATGTGCATTTTCAAGTGGAGAGTAAATGTTAAACCTGACTAGTAGTTTAACATTTGAAATTGTGACTCTTTTTTTTATCTAACTACTTAAAAGTGTTTTACTCTGAAGAATACTGTTGGGGAAATACTGCAGCGAAACTGCTGTGAATCATTATGGCTGTTTCATCATTAATTGCTACTGTTATATTCACATGAAGGGGATCACTTTTTATTTTTTGTTCTCTGCATGGTTTACACCACATATGTCAGACACAAGTAAGTATATTAGTATTTGTTTAAGAAAAACTAATAACCTTGCAATGAAAAACAAACTTCTGCAAACCTACACTAAAAATAACTTGTTCTGAAACACATCTAAGTAATATATAATAATTTAAATGCAAAAATCATGCAGTGTACCTTTTTTTTTTTTTTCTGTTCTCGGATTAATTTTTAAGTGTTTTTTATTAGTTCAAAACATTTAAGGCTAAATGATGAAATCTGGGATACATGCCAGATAAACTCTGGTAGCTAAATGTGTTTGTATGATTAAAGATAACCTTTTCTCAATGTAATGATTATTTTCTCCTTCTAACTATCTTATTTATAAACTTTTACTGACCACTAGACAGATACCCAGATGTATCCTCCTTCCACACACCTCTGAATTCTTAAAACCCCTCTTTAAACAACTCCTTACTTGTTAGCACCTTTCCCATCACCATTTTTCCTTATCTTTATTTAATAAGTGTTTGTATCCCTTATAGTCTCTAACATGCCATTTACACATTTGCTCCTATTTTGTATGGCACTGTTCTTCATTATATATGCATGATATCTTATCCGTTTGTTTTCTGTGTATACAGTAATTATTTTTGTCGGGCGAGGTAATACATCTATTAGAATTTTTTCTTGAACTGCATGTCTGATAGCCGGCACTTTGAGTGGCAAGTGTGGCGAAGACATCTTTTGCAACTTTTTCTTTTAATTTTTCCTTTAAAAAAAAAAAAATAAAATAAATAACAATGATGTAGTTTTGTTTTTGTTTGTGTGTGTGTGTGTGTGTGTGTGTATGTATGCATTTTAGAGACCTTTGTATATACATTGGTGCATTTCCAAATATATGCTGTGATTATTTCATCTTACTTCCAGTACCACTTAATCTTTTCAATTTCCCTTTTGTTTGTCTTCCTTATTCCCTTTTTTGCTAATTATATTTTTTTATTTTTTGAAGCCCTAAGTATGCATATGTGCTAGATCAAATTTATGTCACACACTCTCTGTATAGATCTTTATATTTGATTATGTGCCTGTCACTGTGCAGTCTTATCTAATCACTGCTTGTATGTGCTGCAGGTCCCAATAACAGATGGTGATTCTCACTATATATTTGTTCTGTAAATATTTTCCTGTATATGCTCTTTATATTCAGAAAATCATTACACATTTCTTAATGAAACATATTTGCTGGGAAATAACAAGCAAATGTCAAACTAATTATGTTTTTCTCAATGGTAATGAGTCAGCAGCACTAAAGCAAGACACTTTTTTCCTTTTTTTCTTTTTTTTTTTTATCCTTGGTTCTCTGTATTGAGATCAACTCTTAAAGCGGCACGTTACAAAAATTTAAGTAAGTTGTTCCTAAAGAGCTTCCCCTTTTCTGCCACCTTAATAATTTCAAATTCTCATTTCTACATTATTAATGTCTGTCTTGTCCAACCAGATCTGCATATATATCCTTTGCAACTTATCAATATATGGCTGATCTATATCTATCTATATCTATCATTTATCAGCCACTACAATAAAACCACTTGCTTAATATCATATAGGTTCCCCTTGTGCTGCCAAAACAGTTTTGATGCGTTCTGCTGTTTATTATAATTTATTTCATGGAACAAGCAAACATTGTGGATCAATTTGAGTATGTGTAGGGTACTGTAGCCTATTTAGGAGCTAGCATATACAGTGTTAAAGGTAACTGTAGGCTACACTACTGTATCCAAAGTACTTTCATTACAAACTATGCATTGCTAGTGTTTACAACAGCTAGTCATGTGTCTAGCTAGGCTAGGAAGAAAAGTTGGCATTATCACCAATATACTTTACCAATAACGTTAGATATTCCTTCTACTATCACTGTTGGTGCTTGATATTGCAACTTGTGCAAGGAGTGTGACTGGGTGCATTGGGTGTTCCATATGGTGTAGTAATACCGTAGTATTATTCCGTAACTAATTACTGTAATTGGGCTGTTGGTGTGGTTGTGGCAGCCGCAGTTATTTGATATTTTTTAGAATTCACTTCATAGATTAAACTCTTTTTGGATGGCATTCGTGGGACTACTTATTGTATTGTTGTACCTTGAAACTGTGATCTATCTGAGATGCAGGAAACTGGTTATCTAGGAGTTTTATAGTCTTCAAATAGAGTAGGTTTTATCTTTACTGCCCAATGTTACAGATAGCCTCCTTTCAGTGTTTATTGCTTCACAATTTGTGGTTGTGGATTTGGTCCCAAATAGGCTTAATTTTGAATTTTTGTTGACCCTACATATTGTGTGGTTGTTTTGTTTTTTTTTGACTCTATTACATGTATGGCTTATGCCCACTTTATGTCTAGGTCAGGGGTCAGAAACCTATGGCACTTGTGCCATGCATGACCCTCGAGGTGCCTTTGCACGGCACTCAAGGCTGCCAGAGACAAACAGGCTCTACCCTATCAGGTTTCCAATGGGACTTCAGTTATTTGCTAGTGCAAACCGATCAGGTGGTGAGGGACAGTCCTCAATGCATTGTAGTACTTAGTGGAAGTGATCTCAGATCACTTCTTCCCAGAACTGAATGGCAATCCACACTGGAGTAGAGCAGCCCACAACAACCATTGTGGCTCATGCCATTGACCCAGGGCTTGACAAATTTGCTTGCAGTGTAGGAGCCAGCTAAAAGAGTTAGTAGCCAGTTTTTTTTCCCCCAATGACAAAAATTCGGAAATAAGGCAGTTTTTACAATGCTGCTTAGTAACACCTCTAGTGGCTGTCACTCAGATGGCCACTATAATGTCTCCTCTTTTAGTCCACAATGTGCAGCACCTACATTCAGCGTCTCCACGCTCTGCATGGAGGCTCTGACCGTTACACATAGAGATGCTTTTAATTGATTTAATGCATCTTTATGAGATGTTGATTGGTAATTGATTATCTCCGCTACGGAGGCGGGCCAGCTACAGCGAGACCGGCACTGCGCTAGAATAAAAGGTGATTAAAAACACACAGACAAATACCCATTCATACATACACACAGACAAATGCCCATACAGACATACACACAGACAAATGCCCATACAGACATACACACAGACAAATGCCCATACAGACATACACACAGACAAATGCCCATACAGACATACACACAGACAAATGCCCATACAGACATACACACAGACAAATGCCCATACAGACATACACACAGACAAATGCCCATACAGACATACACACAGACAAATGCCCATACAGACATACACACATGACAGATACACATGACAGATACACAGAAATTTAAAACGAAAAATACATATTTTTAGCCACCCTCCTACTTTTTTGGCTCAGGAGGGTGGCTCCCCTAAGGTCGAGTGGGACTGGGCAGCAGCAGTTGACATCTGGTTAGTGGGATTGGCTGCGGCTAATAGGAGTAGGCAGCCGCTGTTCCAGACTCCCTCCTTCCGCCTCCTCCCCACTCTCCAGCCCCGTGCAGCTGTGTGCACCAGGAGGAAGTGAAGGAAACTGTAATAACTTTTTCCCAGGCGCTAAGGTCACGCACCGTAAAGGGCCGGGGTGGGCGGGGAGCAAGGTCGGCTCTGCGGCATTGGGTCTTTACCTGGTGTCCTGCCAGGTTAGCTTGCCATGCCACTGCGCTGCCTCTGCACCGGGAGGAAGTAATTACAGTTCTTCACTTCCTTTCAGCGCACAGAGAGCTGCATGGGGATTGAGAAAGGAGGAGGAGGGAATGGGCTGACCACTCTGCATTGACCTGTACCTGGCCAGCCCAGTGCCCACAGGTACCCAGGAAAGCCAACCTCCCTGCTAGATGTACACAGATCTGCAAAAGCCACCCCCCATACAAATAATACAAACAAAAACACAGAAAAGGTGTGAAAATGGCACTATAGATAAAACAATGTATATATCCCAGTGCGTCTCAAACCACACAAGTGTTATGTCACCTTAAACACTTACATCAAGTATGGATACAAAAGAGAGAGGTTGGCGCACATGATGGATAATTTTGCAACAATCTGTAATAAATATAACAGAACCTTCGTAGGGCAACATATAAAAGATAAAGATCAGATATACGTATAACTGTAAACACTCACAATTTTGAGAGCCATATAAGTCGGCTCTCTACTGTAATAGCAGGTAAGTAGTTTCAATACGACAGCCGCAATAATGGTGGTCCCCCAGGAGAAAGAGAGCTACAACTCCACCTGGATAGAAGTTCAGGAACCAAATATAACTCAAATAGTTCTTTATTAAATAAAAGTAAATATAAAAAGCACTAACACAACGCGTTTTGACCAATACACTGGTCTTCCTCAGGTGCATAAAAATCAAATAAAAATAACAGGTTTAAATACCTAGCAAACAAAGTGAAAATATAAAACACATGTAAATAATTACAGAAACACCATGTTGGGAGGAGTTTCTGTAATTTACATGTGTTTTATATTTTCATAGAACTGGCATGCCAAGGGACTTTAAGATCTTGTTTTGGCACAGTACTAATAAAAGATTGCCTAAATTTTGGGTCTATTCTATAGTTTTTTTTATTTTTAAAAGCAACAATTGCCAAAGGATATCACCTGCTGAGGAAGCAAAATGAAAACTAACTTTTATCCCCTTAAGGACACATGACGGAAATATTCTGTCATGATTCCCTTTTATTCCAGAAGTTGTGTTAAATTTGTATTTTTGTGTTGTTTTCTTACCACATTAATTGCTGTAATATTGACAAAACCTTTTCAAGATGCAGAAAAGTTTTATTTTATTTTTATACAACTTTTACACTATACTTGCAACTTCTTATACTAACAGAAGGTAACAACTTTTACAGTAACATCTCAAAAGACAAATCTCAGCATGTGAAATGAAATGTTTTTCTTTCTTTCCCATTTTAGCTTTAAAAGCTGGATTAGCGAACATTTGAGAGCTGTGCTATAAAGGCACCGCAAGATGCTAAGTAGTTTGTCAAAGAGTAAATATAAGGTTTTGCTAATGATTATGAACAGCAGACAGTTCGACATGACTCCTGTTTGTAAGTAGGATTGTTCTAGCCCTGTGGAGTACTAGATAATTATGCCCTGAAAATAAATTTAGATATAGTACAATGATTGCCAAAAAAAGACATTCTAATAGCATGTGCGGGAGGAACACTCTGATAATTACAGAAATTATATTGGGTTTTCTCTGAAGAACTCAATATTTAACAGCTAGAAAAAAAATAATTAATGTTAAATAAGGTAGGCTGTATGCTTGAGCGGGTTCATTATTTCTCAGATTTCTTTATGAAAAGCAATGATTGCTACTAGGCATCAATAAAGAAACCTCTGTATTTAAATAGTTACTCCAAGTACAATGACCACTTCAGTGATCTGAAGTGACTAGGGTGCCTGGAGTCTGTATATGCAGCATTACGCTATGAAACACTCTACATACTGAGTTTATCCCCCCCCCCCAATTGCCTCGGGGGTCATCATTGGGGCGTCATTAGCCAGCCCAAATCTAGAGTTCCAAGCTTGCCAGTGGTAATTATGTGTACATTTCTATACACTGAATGTCAATTAGTGGCTGAGAGTGGACATCTGACTCTCTTAGCCGATGAATGGGGATAGGATCTGCATCAGCTTAAAGAAAAAAAAAGTATGCACCTCACCAGAACTGCAAGTACCCTTGGCATGAAGGCAAAAGACTAGGGAAGAGGGTAAACTGCTCCAAACCAGTATTCCTCATTATTGGGAAAAGGGGCTAGGGTACTCTACACATCAAAATTATTACGGTGGGCAGTAGTGGTTATGATGCTTGGAGTAACCCTTTAAGATATTCCTGGTAGGTCACAGCCAAAGTGGTAAAACCTAGAATTCTTCAAACGCATTAGTGCAGAATTGTTCTTATTGGGAGCCTGGCAGAAAGTCAAATTAGTTGTATATTGTATTTTTTTTTATATCTGACCACTATATCAAGGATAATGAATATTTGTATATACATTAAATATATTTAAATGAAGTTGTTATGGTGCCTGGAGGCATTCTTAACTCAAGGAGTTAAATAGTTTAACAGCTTAACCCCTAAGTTGCCTCCAGTCGCTATGTCCACTCTTTCCCTCCGCCCCCTTCCTCTCCCCCCCAGCATCAGCCAGCTCCTGAATTCTCACTTACAGGAAGCGCAGATTGCCGCCGGGCAAGGGCGCTACTGTTCGGCTAAAAGAAATCTGCTGAACCTCTCAGACAATGTCTCCCTATTCACTAAACTGGCTTGCAAAGAAAGGTACTTTTCCAAGCCACTTTAGTGGATGAGGAGTCCTTGATTGCCCGAGAGCTTCAGCTGACTGCACTCAACCAATCAGCAGCTCCCCTACCTGGCAGCACGCCACGCTTCCTGTAAGTGAAAATACCGTAAGTGTCCCTTTAGGTGGACATACTGAATTTATTTGAATTGATGTGAGAAGACAGTACCCCTTCCCTCATTGGATTAGTTGTATTAGTGGTCCCACAAAACAATTTAACCTGTTATGGGAAAAACAGCTTACCCTAAAGGACTACTCCACATCCCAAAAGCACTTCAGCTTGCTGAAGTGCTTTATTGGTGAGGAGTACCCCAGTTTCTCTGAGAAAGTTTCTCTGAGAAATCAGCACTTTTATAAATTAACTAGGGAACTCCTCCCTGGCTGTCAAACAGCCAGGGAGGATTCCTTCCTACTTCTGTTAGCTCCCTTGAGCTAACAGAAGTGCCCTTTACACTCTACTTGAGTGGACCTGCCTCCCCATCTCTCACAGACCTCAGACCAGCTCCTCTGTGACGGACTCGCGTGCATCCTCAATGAGAAGCCTTTGGCTAGGTGGCAGTGGAGTGCTCCTTTAAATCGCTCCCATACAGATTGAATACATCTTATATCATAAAGATACATGGCGTATTCAATGTAAAGTGTATATATATTCACTCACTTTCCTCCATTCCAACACTGCTTCGTTGGTGTTATTCTTATTGTAACACCTACCTCTGAATTGTCACTGGGAGTGCTAGCTAGGGAGTTTCCATAGCAGCCAGAGCACATGCGCTGTGATTGATATGGTAGGAAAGCAGAGGAACCTCCTTTTGTCAATCAATGCCTCGGCATTTGCATTTGAGAAGTGTCCATTGGTTCTGTTAAAGCAACACTCCAAGCACCACACCCAATATAGCCTGCTATAGTGGTTATGGACCAAGAAGTGGCCGAAAACCTTCCAGGGAAGTAGTTAAACTGACTGAGAATAATTTGACAACTTACCTGGAGTAAGTTAAGCTCAGTGGGTTAGGCCTGTCAGTGCAGGGGGAGCTCATTGGCTGAGAATGCTCAGGTGGCACTGTCAGTCAGTAATCCAGCCCTGTATGGCAGGGTTTAGCTCAGTGGAGTGGACAGAAGCTTCTTGTTCAGAAGTGGACCTGGTGAACCTCACGTAAGTTGTTATACCAAACCATTGGACTACTTACCCTGGAAAAAGGACAGAACTTAAATGTTGTTGAAAAGCATTAAAGTAAAGAGATTTTAATCCTTTCGTCCTCCTAAACAACCCACTGGCACTGTTAATGTTGATGATTAATTAATAAATGATCAACTAATAGATGGTGCAAATACATTTAAAAATAGATGATCTGGAACTCTTTATGTATTCAGTTTACTACTGTAAATCTTGGAAAATCGCTACTATTTTAATAATGTTTTGGTCTGATTTTTTTTTTTTTGTATTTTTTTTTTTTTATACAAGCTTTTGTTAGCAGGCAATCTCTGTGCACTCTCCTCCAGCAGTGTACATTATCTTGAAAAACTGCCAGACAGATTGAATGATTTTCGTTGAAACTGTATAAAAGATTTATAGCTAAACTGGGCTCCCTGGCAGGAGCTGATGGCATTCAGCAGCATTAAGCAGGTTAAACCATTATTTCCTCATCCATTTTAAAGAATTGTTGGGAAACAAACAGCTCATCTGCTGAAATTTCAAGTTTTGCTTGTGTGCTGACATACATGTTCTCAGCATTTTTTTAATTGCTACTTGGGTTATTGAAAAACTTAGGGTTGTCACCTCCACATTAAATGACAGGCCATCAAATGGTAATTGGATACATTTACAATAGCCTGGAAAACATGACTTTTTTATTTTTTATTTTATTTCATTGATAGATTATCCTGTTTCAAAACTGTCCCAAATTTGGTTAGGTAGTCACAATTTTGGGCCTTTATCCCAACATCCTGCAATAGTTTTTGGAGAAAGATCTTGAAAACACATTGCAAGCGGATCATTAAAAATGCTCTAACTTCTCAAAGCTTACACTGCATTTTGCTCATGCAAGAGTGCTTAAGCAGAATTCTGTTCCATCCATGGTTGGATGGCGGACCTGTTAGGAGTAATACATTAAAGAGAAGGGGAAGGTAAATAGGAAGAATAAAACACAATATGGAGTCATGTCTGTAGATAATATGGAGACAGGTTTTGTGTGTGGATGATCCAGTAATAGAGTCCACGTACTAAAATTGACTCCAAGGATGATGGCTGTGCATTGACATTATTGTTTCTGTACAAACATTTTCAGATAACTTGTCTGTTTTAAGATACAAGGGTAGCATTTATCAACGTGTATTCTTCAAAGTGATTTGCCCAACTTTTAGTACTTTGCACCAACATGATAAGCAGTGAGCCTAACAAGAATTATTCTCATCTTTGTATGAATTTGTATGAAAAAATGAACCTGTGATAAATCTCTCTATTGTTTTGCGCTGCTGAAAATCACACATCAGCTGTTGCAATATGATAATGTGATAATGTTCGAATTCCATGTAATACTCCTTTAGTTTCCTTGTGTCTTCGGTGGGGTGCAGTACCTCACAGTGATACTGATTTGCTGTGGCAGGCTGCTCTGTCCCCAGATGCCGTACTATGT